>NW_026729190.1:132500-153035 GCF_030272615.1 Cryptomeria japonica
GGTTCCAAGGCGGCCGAGGAGCCTCACCGCATAGCAATCGGGGGTGCGAGGCGAGGGATGGGGCGGGAAGGCCCCAACGGCTAGACGGAAGAGGCTTCAGGGCCGCCTAGGAATGGTCCAAGCATCGGACACGCTTGGGGCGACTACCAGTGACAGCCCCCTATCCCGCGATGCGTCCGATACGAAGATGGTTCCAAGGCGGCCGAGGAGCCTCACCGCATAGCAATCGGGGTGCGAGGTGGGGGATGCGGCGAGATGGCCCCAACGGCTAGACGGAAGAGGCCACAGGGCCGCGTCGGAATAGTCCAAGCATCGGACGCGCTTGGGGCGACTACCAGTGACAACCCCTTATCCCGCGATGCGTCCGATACGAAGATAGTTCCAAGGCGGCCGAGGAGCCTCACCGCATAGCAATCGGGGTGCGAGGTGGGGGATGCGGCGAGATGGCCCCAACGGCTAGACGGAAGAGGCTGCAGGGCCGCCTCGGAATAGTCCAAGCATCGGACGCGCTTGGGGCCACTACCAGTGACAACCCCTTATCCCGCGATGCGTCCGATACGAAGATAGTTCCAAGGCGGCCGAAGAGCCTCACCGCATAGCAATCGGGGTGCGAGGTGGGGGATGCGGCGAGATGGCCCCAACGGCTAGACGGAAGAGGCCACAGGGCCGCCTCGGAATAGTCCAAGCATCGGACGCGCTTGGGGCGACTACCAGTGACAACCCCTTATCCCGCGATGCGTCCGATACGAAGATAGTTCCCAGGCGGCCGAGGAGCCTCACCGCATAGCAATCGGGGTGCGAGGCGAGGGATGCGGCGAGATGGCCCCAAAGGCTAGACGGAAGAGGCTGCAGGGCTGCCTCGGAATAGTCCAAGCATCGGACGCGCTTGGGGCGACTACCACTGCCAACCCCTTATCCCGCGATGCGTCCGATACACAGATAGTTCCGAGGCGGCCGAGGAGGTGGGGGATGCAGCGAGATGGCCCCAACGGCTAGACGGAAGAGGCTGCAGGGCCGCCTCGGAATAGTCCAAGCATCGGACGCGCTTGGGGCGACTACCAGTGACAACCCCTTATCCCGCGATGCGTCCGATACACAGATAGTTCCGAGGCGGCCAAGGAGCCTCACCGCATAGCAATCGTGGTGCGAGGTGGGGGATGCGGCGAGATGGCCCCAACGGCTAGACGGAAGAGGCTGCAGGGCCGCCTCGGAATGGTCCAAGCATCGGATGCGCTTGGGGCGACTACCACTGCCAACCCCTTATCCCGCGATGCGTCCGATACACAGATAGTTCCAAGGCGGCCGAGGAGCCTCACAGCATAGCAATCAGGGTGCGAGGCGAGGGATGCGGCGAGAAAGCCCCAACGGCTAGAGGGAAGAGGCTTCAGGTCCGCCTCGGAATGGTCCAAGCATCGGACGCGCTTGGGGCGACTACCAGTGACAACCCCTTATCCCGCGACGCGTCCGATACACAGATAGTTCCAAGGCGGCCGAGGAGCCTCACCGCATAGCAATCGGGGTGCGAGGCGAGGGATGCGGCGAGAAGGACCCAACGGCTACACGGAAGAGGCTTCGGGGCCGCCTCGGAATGGTCCAAGCATCGGACGCGCTTGGGGCGACTACCAGTGACAACCCCTTATCCCGCGACGCGTCCGATACACAGATAGTTCCAAGGCGGCCGAGGAGCCTCACCGCATAGCAATCGGGGTGCGAGGCGAGGGATGCGGCGAGAAGGACCCAATGGCTAGACGGAAGAGGCTTCGGGGCCGCCTCGGAATGGTCCAAGCATCGGACGCGCTTGGGGCGACTACCAGTGACAACCCCTTATCCCGCGACGCGTCCGATACACAGATAGTTCCAAGGCGGCCGAGGAGCCTCACCGCATAGCAATCGGGGTGCGAGGCGAGGGATGCGGCGAGAAGGACCCAACGGCTAGACGGAAGAGGCTTCGGGTCCGCCTCGGAATGGTCCAAGCATCGGACGCGCTTGGGGCGACTACCAGTGACAACCCCTTATCCCGCGACGCGTCCGATACACAGATAGTTCCAAGGCGGCCGAGGAGCCTCACCGCATAGCAATCGGGGTGCGAGGCGAGGGATGCGGCGAGAAGGACCCAACGGCTAGACGGAAGAGGCTTCGGGTCCGCCTCGGAATGGTCCAAGCATCGGACGCGCTTGGGGCGACTACCAGTGACAACCCCTTATCCCGCGACGCGTCCGATACACAGATAGTTCCAAGGCGGCCGAGGAGCCTCACCGCATAGCAATCGGGGTGCGAGGCGAGGGATGCGGCGAGAAGGACCCAACGGCTAGACGGAAGAGGCTTCGGGTCCGCCTCGGAATGGTCCAAGCATCGGACGCGCTTGGGGCGACTACCAGTGACAACCCCTTATCCCGCGACGCGTCCGATACACAGATAGTTCCGAGGCGGCCGAGGAGCCTCACCGCATAGCAATCGGGGTGCGAGGCGAAGGATGCGGCGAGAAGGACCCAACGGCTAGACGGAAGAGGCTTCGGGTCCGCCTCGGAATGGTCCAAGCATCGGACGCGCTTGGGGCGACTACCAGTGACAACCCCTTATCCCGCGACGCGTCCGATACACAGATAGTTCCAAGGCGGCCGAGGAGCCTCACCGCATAGCAATCGGGGTGCGAGGCGAGGGATGCGGCGAGAAGGACCCAACGGCTAGACGGAAGAGGCTTCAGGGCCGCCTCGGAATGGTCCAAGCATCGAACGCGCTTGGGGCGACTACCAGTGACAACCCCTTATCCCGCGACGCGTCCGATACACAGATAGTTCCGAGGCGGCCGAGGAGCCTCACCGCATAGCAATCGGGGTGCGAGGCGAGGGATGCGGCGAGAAGGACCCAACGGCTAGACGGAAGAGGCTTCAGGGCCGCCTCGGAATGGTCCAAGCATCGGACGCGCTTGGGGCGACTACCAGTGACAACCCCTTATCCCGCGACGCGTCCGATACACAGATAGTTCCGAGGCGGCCGAGGAGCCTCACCGCATAGCAATCGGGGTGCGAGGCGAGGGATGCGGCGAGAAGGACCCAACGGCTAGACGGAAGAGGCTTCAGGGCCGCCTCGGAATGGTCCAAGCATCGGACGCGCTTGGGGCGACTACCAATGACAACCCCTTATCCCGCGACGCGTCCGATACACAGATAGTTCCGAGGCGGCCGAGGAGCCTCACCGCATAGCAATCGGGGTGCGAGGCGAGGGATGCGGCGAGAAGGACCCAACGGCTAGACGGAAGAGGCTTCAGGGCCGCCTCGGAATGGTCCAAGCATCGGACGCGCTTGGGGCGACTACCAGTGACAACCCCTTATCCCGCGACGCGTCCGATACACAGATAGTTCCGAGGCGGCCGAGGAGCCTCACCGCATAGCAATCGGGGTGCGAGGCGAGGGATGCGGCGAGAAGGACCCAACGGCTAGACGGAAGAGGCTTCAGGGCCGCCTCGGAATGGTCCAAGCATCGGACGCGCTTGGGGCGACTACCGTTGCCAACCCCTTATCCCGCGATGCGTCTGATACACAGATAGTTCCGAGGCGGCCGAGGAGCCTCACCGCATAGCAATCGGGTTGCGAGGCAGATTATTGGGAAGGGAACCCCCTGGGATGCGGCTCAAGCAGTGCCCAAAGGGACTGGAATGCGGAATCACATCGAGAGACCCAAATGCTATACGAGGGCTCAAATCGAATTATCGATTTGGCCACGACATGGACGCATCGGAACGACTACCTTTGCCGAACCACTCGCAATTGCATCCATACCGAAACCAATAGACATTTCCGTTAGAGCCCTCGCATAGCATTCGGGAATCTCGCATGCCCCTCTAAATCGACCAATGCTGGCGCTCAATGAAAATCCGAGCGCTACCACCGTTCGAGCGCCAGCATTGGTCGAGTTAGAGGGGCACGGGGGAGAATGCTCCAGTCAACACCTCCCCTATATAAGTTATTTGTCCGATTCTCGCACAACCGTAGTCTGCCTCGTCGAATCAAACAACGGTCCCAGATTCCGACTTCCGTTCCGTAGAGACCCAAAAGCTAGATGGAGGCTCGCAAGAAAGAGAGTCGGCGCATAGCAATCGGGTTTCTCGAACGTTTAGGGACCGAGCTCACTTGCGGATAGGGCAAAATCCGCCAAGCAACCCAAAAGCTAGACGGGGGCTCGAATCGAATCGCCTAGGCGGCCACAACAACGACGTGTTGGATCGACTACCAGTGCCAAACCATTCAGCAAGACTAGTCTGTGTCGAGGCCGGATAGAGATTCTCAGAGAGCGCCCGCATAGCATTTAGGAGACCTGCCGCGTCCCTCACACTCGACAAATGGTGGTGCACGTTTATAAATCCGAGCGATCCCAACCCTTTCAAGCACCAACATCGGTCGAGATAGAGGGGCACGGAGGGGGCTGCGTGAGACAACACAGTCCCCTATATAAGTTATTTGTCCGATTCTCACACATCCGAAGAATGGTCATCAAATCGGACAACAGCCCAAACTTCCGACTTCCGTCCCAGAAAGCCCAAGAGCTATCTAAAACGTTCATGGCCGGAACTCGATCGCGGCTATACCAGTCCGCCAAGCAACCCAAAAGCTAGACTGGAGCTCTAGTCGAATCACCTCTGTGGCCATTGCAAGGACGTGTTGGAGCGACTACCATTGCCGAACCATTCCGCAGGTCGAGTCCATACCAAGGCCGCATAGAGATTCACGATGAGCTCCTGCATAGCAATCAGGAGACTTGCCGTGTCCATCACAATCGATAAATCCTGGTGCAAGATTTTTGCATCCGAGCGCTCCAACCAGTCGAGCACCAGCATCAATCGACATAAACGGGCACGGGGGGAGGATGCTCGAGAACACTACCTCCCCTATATAAGTTATTTGTCCGATTCTCAAGCAGCCGAAGTCTGGTCATCGAATCGGGTCAAAGACCACAACTTCCGACTTTACCCACAATGCAAGTCATCGAATCGAACATCGGCCCCCGAGTCGGACTCCATGCGTATGTCAGGTCATCGGACCCAAATTCCGCCTTCCTGCGCATGGCGGGCCATCAATATCAACTCGGTCATCGGACCCAAACTCCGCCTTTTTGCGTATGGCACGCCTTCAAATCGGTCATCGGACCCAAATTCCGCCTTCCTGTGCATGGCGGGCCATCAACATCAACTCGGTCATCGGACCCAAATTCCGCCTTTCTGCGCATGGCACGCCATCAACTCGGTCATCGGACCCAAATTCCGCCTTCCTGCGCATGGCAGGTCATCGGACACAAATTCAGACCTCGCCAATATGCCTACGTATCGAATCGGTCATCGGACCCAACTTCCGACTTCATCCATACTGTAGGGTCTTTGAGGTTGGCGCGGTGCGCTCAACCCAGGGAGTCGACCCATCGAAGCATACACCTCCCCTATATAAGCTATTTGTCCGATTCCCACACCTGTGTAGTTTGCACCTCTGACCAGGACATCGACCCCAACTTCCGAACTCGACTGCAACGACGGCACCAGCGCCTTGGTGCGCACCTTGCGACGCACAGTCCCAACATTCGCCTTCCTGCACATGGCAGGTCATCGGACCCAAATTCCGACCTCGCGAGTATGCCTACATATCGAATCGGTCATCGGACCCAACTTCCGACTTCATCCATACCGTAGGGTCTTTGAGGTTGGCGCGGTGCGCTCAACCCGGGGAGTCGACCCAACGAAGCATACACCTCCCCTATATAAGCTATTTGTCCGATTCCCACACCTGTGTAGTTTGCACCTCCGATCAAGACATCGACCCCAACTTCCGAACTCGCCTCCAACGACCGAACCAGCGCCTTGGTGCGCACCTTGCAACGCACAGTGCCAACATTCGCCTTCCTGCACGTGGCAGGTCATCGGACCCAAATTCCGACCTCGCGAGTATGCCTACATATCGAATCGGTCATCGGACCCAACTTCCGACTTCATCCATACCGTAGGGTCTTTGAGGTTGGCGCGGTGCGCTCAACCCGGGGAGTCGACCCAACGAAGCATACACCTCCCCTATATAAGCTATTTGTCCGATTCCCACACCTGTGTAGCTTGCACCTCCGATCAGGACATCGACCCCAACTTCCGAACTCGACTAAAAAGACCGCACCAGCGCCTTGGTGTGCACCTTGCAACGCACAGTGTCAACATTCGCCTTCCTGCACATGGCAGGTCATCGGACCCAAATTCCGACCTCATGAGCATACCTACTAATCGAATCGGTCATCGGACCCAACTTCCGACTTCATCCATACCGTAGGGTCTTTGAGGTTGGCGCGGTGCGCTCAACCTGGGGAGTCGACCCATCGAAGCATACACCTCCCCTATATAAGCTATTTGTCCGATTCCGACACCTGTGTAGTTTGCACCTCCGCTCAGGACATCGACCCCAACTTCCGAACTCGCCTGCAACGACCGAACCAGCGCCTTGGTGCGCACCAAAAGTGCGCACTTTTGGAGGGCACTTTTCTGCGCTCCAAAGGTGCGCACTTTTGGAGGGCACTTTTTGGAGGGCACTTTTCTGCGCTCCAAAGGTGCGCACTTTTGGAGGGCACTTTTTGGAGGGCACTTTTCTGCGCTCCAAAGGTGCGCACTTTTGGAGGGCACTTTTTGGAGGGCACTTTTCTGCGCTCCAAAGGTGCGCACTTTTGGAGGGCACTTTTTGGAGGGCACTTTTCTGCGCTCCAAAGGTGCGCACTTTTGGAGGGCACTTTTTGGAGGGCACTTTTCTGCGCTCCAAAGGTGCGCACTTTTGGAGGGCACTTTTTGGAGGGCACTTTTCTGCGCTCCAAAGGTGCGCACTTTTGGAGGGCACTTTTTGGAGGGCACTTTTCTGCGCTCCAAAGGTGCGCACTTTTGGAGGGCACTTTTTGGAGGGCACTTTTCTGCGCTCCAAAGGTGCGCACTTTTGGAGGGCACTTTTTGGAGGGCACTTTTCTGCGCTCCAAAGGTGCGCACTTTTGGAGGGCACTTTTTGGAGGGCACTTTTCTGCGCTCCAAAGGTGCGCACTTTTGGAGGGCACTTTTGTGCACTCCAAAGGTGCGCACTTTTGGAGGGCACTTTTCCTGTGCTCCAAAGGTGCACACCTAGGTGAGCACCTTCGACCACACCTTGTAGCACACCAAACTCTGACTTTCGACTTCATCCGCAATGCAGGGTCTTTGAGGTTGGCGCAATGCGCACAACCAGGGGAGTCGACCCATCAAACCCAACACCTCCCCTATATAAGCTATTTGTCTGATTCTCATACATGCGTAGCCTGCAGGAGCAATTAGGACATCGACCCCAACTTTCGGCTTCTAAACGAAAACAAGGTCTTTGAGGTTGGTGTAATGCGAACAACTAGGGGAGTCAACCCATCAAACCCAACACCTCCCCTATATAAGCTATTTGTCTGATTCTCATACATGTGTAGTCTACAGGAGCAATTAGGACATCGACCCCAACTTTTGACTTCTTAACGAAAACAAGGTCTTTGAGGTTGACGTAATGCGCACAACCAGGGGAGTCGACCCATCAAACCCAACACCTCCCCTATATAAGCTATTTGTCCGATTCTCATACATGTGTAGCCTGCAGGAGCCATTAGGACATTGACCCCAACTTTTGACTTCTTAACGAAAACAAGGTCTTTGAGGTTGGCGTAATGCGCACAACCAAGGGAGTTGACCCATCAAACCCAACACCTCCCCTATATAAGCTATTTGTCTGATTCTCATACATGTGTAGCCTGCAACAACGATTAGGACATCCACCCCAACTTCTGAATTCGTCTGCGTTGACCGCACCAAAGGTGCACGCCTTGGTGCTCACCAAAATCCGACTTCCGACTTCTTCTGCTATGCGGGGTCTTTGAGGTTGGCGCAGTGCGCACAACCAGGGGAGTCAACCCACCGAATGCAACACCTCCCCTATATAAGCTATTTGTCTGATTCTCATACATGCGTAGACTGCAGCAATGATTAGGACATCCACCCCAACTTTTGACTTCTTAAACAAGACAGGGTCTTTGAAGTTGGTGCAGTGCACACAACCAGGGGAGTCGACCCATCAAACGCAACACCTCCCCTATATAAAGCTATTTGTCCGATTCTCATACGTGTAGTCTGCAGCAGCGATTAGGACATCGACCCCAACTTCCGAATTCGTTTGCATTGACCGCACCAAAGGTGCACGCCTTGGTGTGCACCCTGGAGTGCACTTTGGTGCTCACCTCGGTGCACACTTTGGTGTGCACCTCGGTGTGCACCAAAGGTGCGCACCTTGGAGCGCACCAAAGGTGTACACTTTGGAGCGCACCACATAGGGTCTTTGAGAGGTTGGCGCAGTGCGCACACCAAGGTGGGTGTTGAGGTGCGTGCCGAGGTGGGTGGGTGCTAGGGTGCGCTCCATGGTGGGTGCCAGGGTGGGTGCGTGCTAGGGTGGATTCCAAAGAGGGTCATAGGGTGGGTGCCAAGGTGGGTTGGTGATATAGTGGGTTCAAAGGTGGGTACTAGGGTGGGTTCCAAGGTGGGTCACAAGTTGGGTGCCAGGATGCGTGGGTGTTAGGTTGGGTGCCAAGGTGGGCTCCTGCGTGGGTGGGTGCTAGGGTGGGTTTCAAGGTGGACGCGAGGGCGGGTGCCAAGGTGGGTAACAAGTTGGGTGTTAGGATGGGTGAGTGCTAGAGTGGGTGCCAAGGTGGGTGGGTGCTAAGGTGGATGCCAAGGTGGTTCACAGGGTGGGTGGGTTCTAGGGTGAGTTCCAAGGTGGGTCACAGGTTCAGTGCTAGGGTGGGTGTCAAGGCGGGTGTCGAGGTGCCTGGGTGCTAGGGTGTGGATGCCAATGTGGGTCATAGGGTGGGTACTAGGGTGGGCTGCAATGTGGGTGCCAAGGTGGGTAACATGCTCGGTGGGTTCTAAATTGGGTGCCAGGGTGGGTGTGCACCCACCTTGCCCGAGGTGGGTGCCAAGGTGCCAGTGTGGGTGGGTGCTAAGGTGGATGCCAAGGTGGGTGAGAAGGTGGGTGATAGGTTGAGTGGTAGGATGGGTGGGTGCCAAGATGGGTCACAGGGTGGGTGCAAGGGTGGGTAGGTGCTAGGGTTGGTGTCAGGGTGGGTGGGTGCTAGGTTGGGTTCCAAGGTGGGTGCGAGGGTGAGTGTCAAGGTGGGTCACAGGTTAGGTGCTAGGATGGGTGAGTGCTAGGGTGCAAAGGTGCCAGGGTGGGTGCTAGGATGGGTCGATGCTAGGGTGAGTGGCAAGGTGGGTCCACAAGTGTCAAGGTGGGTGCCGAGGTGGGTGCCAAGTCGGCGACTGCTATGGTGGATGCCAAGGTGGGTCACGGGGTGGGTGCCAAGTTGCTAGGTTGGGTTCCAAGGTGGGTGCCAACGTGGGTGCTAGGGTGCGTGGGTTAAAGGGTGTGTCACAACGTGGGTGCCAGGATGGGTGCGCACCCACACTGGCCAAGACGGGTGCGGGTGCAAGGTTGGGTTCCAAGCCCGGTCACAGGCTGGGTGCTAGGATGGGTGGGTGCCAAGGTGGGCACCAGGGTGGGTGCACCCACCCTGGCCAAGGTGGGTCACGGGGTGGGTCCTAGGGTGGGTAACGGGGTGGGTACTAAGGTGCGTGCCAAGGTGGGTCATAGGGTGGGTGCCAAGGTGGGCACCAGGGTGGGTGTGCACCAACCCTAGCCAGGGTAGGTCACGGGGTGGTTGTCGGGGTGGGCGTCAAGGAGCCAAGGTGGGTGGCAAGTAGCCAAGTTGCGTGCCAAGGTGGGTGTCGGGGTGGGTGCCAAGGATCCAAGGTGGGTGCCAAGGAACCAAGGTGGGTGTCTGGGTGGGTGCCGAGGTGGGAGCCAGGGTGGGTCCCAAGGTGAGTGCAAAGGTGGGTGCCAGGGTCAAGGTGAGTGCCAATGTGGGTTCCAAGGTGCCAGGGTCAGGGTGAGTGCCAATGTGGGTTCAAAGGTGCTAAGTTGGGTGCGAGGTTGGGTGCGAGGGTGGGTGGGTGCCAAGGTGTGCTAGGTGGAAGCCCGGGTGGGTCGGCATCCCATGGGTGTCGAGTTGGGTGCCTGATGGGTGCTTCTTGTCAAGTTTTAGTCGTCGGGACTCATTTCGAGCCTTAGAGGTCGTTTCTTGTCCGGTTGCCCTGTCTTCGACCTGGGAACCCAATTTTGGTCCTCGGGTCCCATTTTTTTTTGTCTCGCATCCCACTTTTGGCCTGTGGCCTTTTCGGGGTCGATTCTCGTTTTGGGCATCAGAGCATGTTTCTTCTCCTAAAACCCAATATTTGTTTATTAAGTCTCGGAACACATTTTTGTTCTCGTGGACCCATCATGGGTCTTGGAACGCATTTGTGGTCCTTGGGTCCCATTTTGCATCCCGAAACTTGTGTTTTGGTGCTTGATCCCTATTTTGGGTGCCCACCTTGCACCAAGTGCGCACCCGGGGCAAACCGAGCGCCTTGGTGCACCGGGGCAAGATCGAGCGTGCACCCGAGGCGCCCCGAACATGCACCAAGGTGCACTCGGCCCACATGTGAGCGCAGGTCGTTGCGCCCGAGGTGGTGTGTGGGCACCGCGTTGCAGACGGGACACTGCACGCACACGACGCCCCCTCCAGGTGCACGCACGTAGGCCGGGCCGGGTGCACACCCGACGCCCTAGCAAGGTGCGCGCACCCGGGCAGGGCTCACACTTGGCGAACGGGGCGCACTTCGCGAGGGAGGGTGTGCACCTCGACGGGGGTGGGTGGCCGGGGTGGATTCGCACGTGGGTCGCGGTTTGCTAAGTACACACTGCGACAAGCTCATAACGGGTGCGATCATACCAGCATTAGTGCACCGGATCCCATCAGAACTCCGCAGTTAAGCGCGCTTGGGCCGGAGTAGTACTGGGATGGGTGACCTCCCGGGAAGTCCCGGTGTTGCACCCTTTTTTAGTTTTTCGCCGGGCGTCGCAATGCTATTTGAATAAACCTTTTGCCCGTTTGCGTTCTCGTCGGGGCCGGGCCGGGCCGGGGTGCGCTGCCCGCACTACCGCGCGCGCGGGGGCGACACCGAGCGCGCACCCGAGGCGCCCCGAGCACACAGGCCACGGTGCAACCCGGGCGTTGTGCGCGCACCCCGGTGCGCCCGAGGTGCTGCGCGCGCACCCAGGTGAAATCGGTGTGCACCTCGGCCAGTGCGCGCTCGGTCGAGTCGCGCACGTTGGCCAAGGTGCACGGTGATGTTTCTTACTCTAAGGTTCCGCACCAGACGCCCGGGACAGGTGAGCGAAGCTGGGCGGGGCCGGGTGCGCGGCCGGGGCAGGTGCACGCAGCTGGAGAGAGCTTTGGAGCACACTTCGGAGCGCACCAATGATGCGCTCCATTCAAAAGTTTCCTGAAAAGGCAAAAAAAGTTGAGATTATAGAATTTCCCACTTGAGAGATTGTAAAAAAAAAAAATTTAAAATGAAGGAAACGCGGGTGCCAAGGTGTGCGCAGCCCAGCCAAGGTGTGCGCACCAAGGCGCCCACCCTGGCGAAGGTGCACGCAAGGTGCGCACCCGAGGCAAACCGGACAATTAACCCAACTTTCGACTTCGCGCGCACCTTGGAGCGCACTTCGGAGCGCTCCTTGGTGCGCACCAATCTTGGGCACCTCGGAGTGCACCATGGCGCCCACCAAGGTGCGCACCCGGGGCAAACCGAGCTCCGACTTCGTGCGCACCTTGGAGCGCACGAAAGGTGCGCACCATGGCGCCCACCAAGGTGCGCAGCCCAGCCAAGGCGTGCGCATCAAGGTGCGCACCCTGGCGAAGGTGCGCACCCGGGGCAAACCGAGCTCCGACTTCGTGCGCACCTTGGAGCGCACAAAAGGTGCGCAACCCAGCCAAGGTGTGCGCACCCCGGTCAAACCGAGCTCCGAATCGTGCGCACCAGAGGTGCACGCCATCGTGCGCACCTTGGAGCACACTTCGGAGCCCTCCTTGGTGCGCGCCGATGTTGCGCACCTCGGAGCGCACCCGGGGAAAACAATGCAATTAACCCGACTTTCGACTTCGTGGGCACCTCGGAGCGCTCTCGGGTTCGCACCTCGGAGCACACCGAGGTGCGCACCTTTGATGCGCTGCCTTCACCAATTTCCAGAAAAGGCAAGAAAACATTGAGAAGGTGTGCGCACCGAGGTGCCCACCCTGGCGAAGGTGCACGCGAGGTGCGCACCCGGGGCAAACCGGGCTCCGACTTCGTGCACGCCGCACCTTGGAGCACACTTCGGAGCGCTCCTTGGTGCGCACCAGGGCGCGCAACCCAGCCGAGGTGCCCACCCCGGCGAAGGTGCACGCGAGGTGCGCACCCGGGGCAAACCGGGCTCCGACTTCGTGCACGCCATGGTGCCCACCGCGGCGAAGGTGCACGCGAGGTGCGCACCCGGGGCAAACCGGGCTCCGACTTCGTGCACGCCGCACCTTGGAGCACACTTCGGAGCGCTCCTTGGTGCGCACCATGGTGCCCACCAGGGCGCGCAACCCCGCCGAAGGTGCACGCGAGGTGCGCACCCGGGGCAAACCGGGCTCCGACTTCGTGCACGCCGCACCTTGGAGCACACTTCGGAGCGCTCCTTGGTGCGCACCATGGTGCCCACCAGGGCGCGCAACCCCGCCGAAGGTGCACGCGAGGTGCGCACCCGGGGCAAACCGGGCTCCGACTTCGTGCACGCCATGGTGCGCACCGCGGCGAAGGTGCGCACCCGGGGCAAACCGGGCTCCGACTTCGTGCACGCCGCACCTTGGAGCACACTTCGGAGCGCTCCTTGGTGCGCACCAGGGCGCGCAACCCAGCCGAGGTGCCCACCCCGGCGAAGGTGCACGCGAGGTGCGTACCCGGGGCAAACCGGGCTCCGACTTCGTGCACGCCGCACCTTGGAGCACACTTCGGAGCGCTCCTTGGTGCGCACCATGGTGCCCACCAGGCCGCGCAACCCAGCCAAGGTGTGCGCACCAAGGTGCACGCGAGGTGCGCACCCGGGGCAAACCGGGGTCCGACTTCGTGCACGCCGCACCTTGGAGCACACATCGGGGCGCTCCCGGGTTCGCACCGGCGTTGCGCACCGTGGTGGGCACCTCGGAGCACACCAAGGTGGGCAGCGAGGTGCGCACCTTTGATGCGATGCCTTCACTAATTTCCATAAAAGGCAAAAAAAAAACGAGATTTTAAAATTTCCGTTTTGAAAGATAGTGAGAAAAAGGGAATGCTGGTGCCATCTTGAGCCCGCCCTGGTGCGCAGCCCAGCCAAGGTGTGCGCACCAAGGTGCCCACCCTGGCGAAGGTGCGCGCCCGGGCAATTAATCCAACTTCCAACTTCGCGCGCGCCAGGGTGGGAGCGCACCCAACAACCGGGCCTGGGAAGAGCCAATGCGAGAAACCCCACCAAACGCTCTGACAAAAAAAGAGGGGGCGCTCCAGTAACCCCGCTTCGGAGCGCACCCTGGGCAAACCCAGCCAAGGTGCCCACCCCGGCCAAGGTGCAGGCGAGGTGCGCACCCGGGGCAAACCGGGCTCCGACAACGTGCACGCCGCACCTTGGAGCACACTTCGTAGCGCTCCCGGGTGCGCACCTCAGAGCACACCAAGGTGGGCAGCGAGGTGCGCACCTTTGATGCGCTGCCTTCACTAATTTCCAGAAAAGGCAAAAAAAAAAGGAGATTTTAAAATTTCCGTTTTGAAAGATAGTGAAAAAAACGGAACGCGCGTGCCATCTTGAGCCCGCCCTGGTGCGCAGCCCAGGTAAGGTGCCCACCCTGGCAAAGGTGCGCACCCGGGCAATTAACCCTACTTCCGACTTCGTGCGCGCCAGGGTGGCAACCGGGCCTCGGAAGAGCCAATGCGAGAAACCCCACCAAACGCTCCGACAAAAAAAGAGGCGGCGCTCCAATAACCCCGCTTCGGAGCGCAGCCGGGGCAAACCCAGCCAAGGTGCCCACCCCGACGAAGGTGCACGCGAGGTGCGCACCCGGGGCAAACCGGGCTCCGACAACGTGCACGCAGCACCTTGGAGCACACTTCGAAGCACTCCCGGGTGCCCACCGGCGTTGCGCACCGTGGTGGGCAGCGAGGTGCGCACCTTTGATGCGCTGCCTTCACTAATTTCCAGAAAAAGGCAAAAAAAAATGAGATTTTAAAATTTCCGTTTTGAAAGATAGTGAAAAAAAAGGAACGCGGGTGCCATCTTGAGCCCGCCCTGGTGCGCAGCCCAGGCAAGGCATGCGCACCAAGGTGCCCACCCGAGGTGCACACCCGGGGCAAACCGGGCTCCGACTTCGTGCAGGCCGCACCTTGGAGCACACTTCGGAGCGCTCCTTGGTGCGCACCATGGTGCCCACCAGGGCGCGCAACCCAGCCAAGGTCTGCACACCAAGGTGCCCACCCCGGCGAAGGTGCACGCGAGGTGCGCACCCGGGGCAAACCGGGCTCCGACTTCGTGCACGCCATGGTGCCCACCGCGGCGAAGGTGCACGCGAGGTGCGCACCCGGGGCAAACCGGGCTCCGACTTCGTGCACGCCGCACCTTGGAGCACACTTCGGAGCGCTCCTTGGTGCGCACCATGGTGCCCACCAGGGCGCGCAACCCAGCCAAGGTGTGCGCACCAAGGTGCACGCGAGGTGCGCACCCGGGGCAAACCGGGGTCCGACTTCGTGCACGCCGCACCTTGGAGCACACATCGGAGCGCTCCCAGGTTCGCACCAGCGTTGCGCACCTTTGATGCGCTGCCTTCACTAATTTCAAGAAAAGGCAAAAAAAAACGAGATTTTAAAATTTCCGTTCTGAAAGATAGTGAAAAAAACGGAACGCGGGTGCCATCTTGAGCCCTTCCTGGTGCGCAGCCCAGGCAAGTTGTGCGCACCAAGGTGCCCACCCTGGCGGAGGTGCGCGCCCGGGGCAATCCGGGCTCCGACTTCGTGCACTGCATGGTGCCCACCAAGGCGCGCAACCCAGCCAAGGTGCCCACCGCAGCGAAGGTGCACGCGAGGTGCGCACCCGAGGTGCACACCCGGGGCAAACCGGGCTCCGACTTCGTGCACGCCGCACCTTGGAGCACACTTCAGAGCGCTCCTTGGTGCGCACCAGGGCGCGCAACCCAGCCGAGGTGCCCACCCCGGCGAAGGTGCACGCGAGGTGCGCACCCGGGGCAAACCGGGCTCCGACTTCGTGCACGCCATGGTGCCCACCGCGGCGAAGGTGCGCACCCGGGGCAAACCGGGCTCCGACTTCGTGCACGCCGCACCTTGGAGCACACTTCGGAGCGCTCCTTGGTGCGCACCATGGTGCCCACCAGGCCGCGCAACCCAGCCAAGGTGTGCGCACCAAGGTGCACGCGAGGTGCGCACCCGGGGCAAACCGGGGTCCGACTTCGTGCACGCCGCACCTTGGAGCACACATCGGGGCGCTCCCGGGTTCGCACCGGCGTTGCGCACCGTGGTGGGCACCTCGGAGCACACCAAGGTGGGCAGCGAGGTGCGCACCTTTGATGCGATGCCTTCACTAATTTCCATAAAAGGCAAAAAAAAAACGAGATTTTAAAATTTCCGTTTTGAAAGATAGTGAGAAAAAGGGAATGCTGGTGCCATCTTGAGCCCGCCCTGGTGCGCAGCCCAGCCAAGGTTTGCGCACCAAGGTGCCCACCCTGGCGAAGGTGTGCGCCCGGGCAATTAACCCAACTTCCAACTTCGCGCGCGCCAGGGTGGGAGCGCACCCAACAACCGGGCCTGGGAAGAGCCAATGCGAGAAACCCCACCAAACTCTCTGACAAAAAAAGAGGGGGCGCTCCAGTAACCCCGCTTCGGAGCGCACCCTGGGCAAACCCAGCCAAGGTGCCCACCCCGGCCAAGGTGCAGGCGAGGTGCGCACCCGGGGCAAACCGGGCTCCGACAACGTGCACGCCGCACCTTGGAGCACACTTCGTAGCGCTCCCGGGTGCGCACCTCAGAGCACACCAAGGTGGGCAGCGAGGTGCGCACCTTTGATGCGCTGCCTTCACTAATTTCCAGAAAAGGCAAAAAAAAAAGGAGATTTTAAAATTTCCGTTTTGAAAGATAGTGAAAAAAACGGAACGCGCGTGCCATCTTGAGCCCGCCCTGGTGCGCAGCCCAGGTAAGGTGCCACCCTGGCAAAGGTGCGCACCCGGGCAATTAACCCTACTTCCGACTTCGTGCGCGCCAGGGTGGCAACCGGGCCTCGGAAGAGCCAATGCGAGAAACCCCACCAAACGCTCCGACAAAAAAAGAGGCGGCGCTCCAATAACCCCGCTTCGGAGCGCAGCCGGGGCAAACCAAGCCAAGGTGCCCACCCCGACGAAGGTGCACGCGAGGTGCGCACCCGGGGCAAACCGGGCTCCGACAACGTGCACGCAGCACCTTGGAGCACACTTCGAAGCACTCCCGGGTGCCCACCGGCGTTGCGCACCGTGGTGGGCAGCGAGGTGCGCACCTTTGATGCGCTGCCTTCACTAATTTCCAGAAAAAGGCAAAAAAAAATGAGATTTTAAAATTTCCGTTTTGAAAGATAGTGAAAAAAAAGGAACGCGGGTGCCATCTTGAGCCCGCCCTGGTGCGCAGCCCAGGCAAGGCATGCGCACCAAGGTGCCCACCCGAGGTGCACACCCGGGGCAAACCGGGCTCCGACTTCGTGCAGGCCGCACCTTGGAGCACACTTCGGAGCGCTCCTTGGTGCGCACCATGGTGCCCACCAGGGCGCACCCGAGGCAAACCGGGCTCCGACTTCGTGCACGCCGCACCTTGGAGCACACATCGGAGCGCTCCCAGGTTCGCACCAGCGTTGCGCACCTTTGATGCGCTGCCTTCACTAATTTCCAGAAAAGGCAAAAAAAAACGATATTTTAAAATTTCCGTTCTGAAAGATAGTGAAAAAAACGGAACGCGGGTGCCATCTTGAGCCCTTCCTGATGCGCAGCCCAGGCAAGTTGTGCGCACCAAGGTGCCCACCCTGGCGGAGGTGCGCGCCCGGGGCAAACCGGGCTCCGACTTCGTGCACTGCATGGTGCCCACCAAGGCGCGCAACCCAGCCAAGGTGCCCACCGCAGCGAAGGTGCACGCGAGGTGCGCACCCGAGGTGCACACCCGGGGCAAACCGGGCTCCGACTTCGTGCACGCCGCACCTTGGAGCACACTTCAGAGCGCTCCTTGGTACGCACCAGGGCGCGCAACCCAGCCAAGGTGCTCACCCCGGCGAAGGTGCACGCGAGGTGCGCACCCGGGGCAAACCGGGCTCGGACTTCGTGCACGCCGCACCTTGGAGCACACATCGGAGCGCTCCCGGGTTCGCACCAGCATTGCGCACCTTTGATGCGCTGCCTTCACTAATTTCCAGAAAAGGCAAAAAAAAGAAAAAAATGAGATTTTAAAATTTCCGTTTTGAAAGATAGTGAAAAAAACGGAACGCGGGTGCCATCTTGAGCCCGCCCTGGTGTGCAGCCCAGGCAAGTTGTGCGCACCAAGGCACCCACCCTGGCCAAGGTGGGTCACGGGGTGGGTCCTAGGGTGGGTAACGGGGTGGGTACTAAGGTGCGTGCCAAGGTGGGTCATAGGGTGGGTGCCAAGGTGGGCACCAGGGTGGGTGTGCACCAACCCTAGCCAGGGTAGGTCACGGGGTGGTTGTCGGGGTGGGCGTCAAGGAGCCAAGGTGGGTGGCAAGTAGCCAAGTTGCGTGCCAAGGTGGGTGTCGGGGTGGGTGCCAAGGATCCAAGGTGGGTGCCAAGGAACCAAGGTGGGTGTCTGGGTGGGTGCCGAGGTGGGAGCCAGGGTGGGTCCCAAGGTGAGTGCAAAGGTGGGTGCCAGGGTCAAGGTGAGTGCCAATGTGGGTTCCAAGGTGCCAGGGTCAGGGTGAGTGCCAATGTGGGTTCAAAGGTGCTAAGTTGGGTGCGAGGTTGGGTGCGAGGGTGGGTGGGTGCCAAGGTGTGCTAGGTGGAAGCCCGGGTGGGTCGGCATCCCATGGGTGTCGAGTTGGGTGCCTGATGGGTGCTTCTTGTCAAGTTTTAGTCGTCGGGACTCATTTCGAGCCTTAGAGGTCGTTTCTTGTCCGGTTGCCCTGTCTTCGACCTGGGAACCCAATTTTGGTCCTCGGGTCCCATTTTTTTTTGTCTCGCATCCCACTTTTGGCCTGTGGCCTTTTCGGGGTCGATTCTCGTTTTGGGCATCAGAGCATGTTTCTTCTCCTAAAACCCAATATTTGTTTATTAAGTCTCGGAACACATTTTTGTTCTCGTGGACCCATCATGGGTCTTGGAACGCATTTGTGGTCCTTGGGTCCCATTTTGCATCCCGAAACTTGTGTTTTGGTGCTTGATCCCTATTTTGGGTGCCCACCTTGCACCAAGTGCGCACCCGGGGCAAACCGAGCGCCTTGGTGCACCGGGGCAAGATCGAGCGTGCACCCGAGGCGCCCCGAACATGCACCAAGGTGCACTCGGCCCACATGTGAGCGCAGGTCGTTGCGCCCGAGGTGGTGTGTGGGCACCGCGTTGCAGACGGGACACTGCACGCACACGACGCCCCCTACAGGTGCACGCACGTAGGCCGGGCCGGGTGCACACCCGACGCCCTAGCAAGGTGCGCGCACCCGGGCAGGGCTCACACTTGGCGAACGGGGCGCACTTCGCGAGGGAGGGTGTGCACCTCGACGGGGGTGGGTGGCCGGGGTGGATTCGCACGTGGGTCGCGGTTTGCTAAGTAAACACTGCGACAAGCTCATAACGGGTGCGATCATACCAGCGTTAGTGCACCGGATCCCATCAGAACTCCGCAGTTAAGCGCGCTTGGGCCGAAGTAGTACTGGGATGGGTGACCTCCCGGGAAGTCCCGGTGTTGCACCCTTTTTTAGTTTTTCGCCGGGCATCGCAATGCTATTTGAATAAACCTTTTGCCCGTTTGCGTTCTCGTCGGGGCCGGGCCGGGCCGGGGTGCGCTGCCCGCACTACCGCGCGCGCGGGGGCGACACCGAGCGCGCACCCGAGGCGCCCCGAGCACACAGGCCACGGTGCAACCCGGGCGTTGTGCGCGCACCCCGGTGCGCCCGAGGTGCTGCGCGCGCACCCAGGTGAAATCGGTGTGCACCTCGGCCAGTGCGCGCTCGGTCGAGTCGCGCACGTTGGCCAAGGTGCACGGTGATGTTTCTTACTCTAAGGTTCCGCACCAGACGCCCGGGACAGGTGAGCGAAGCTGGGCGGGGCCGGGTGCGCGGCCGGGGCAGGTGCACGCAGCTGGAGAGAGCTTTGGAGCACACTTCGGAGCGCACCAATGATGCGCTCCATTCAAAAGTTTCCTGAAAAGGCAAAAAAAGTTGAGATTATAGAATTTCCCACTTGAGAGATTGTAAAAAAAAAAAATTTAAAATGAAGGAAACGCGGGTGCCAAGGTGTGCGCAGCCCAGCCAAGGTGTGCGCACCAAGGCGCCCACCCTGGCGAAGGTGCACGCAAGGTGCGCACCCGAGGCAAACCGGACAATTAACCCAACTTTCGACTTCGCGCGCACCTTGGAGCGCACTTCGGAGCGCTCCTTGGTGCGCACCAATCTTGGGCACCTCGGAGTGCACCATGGCGCCCACCAAGGTGCGCACCCGGGGCAAACCGAGCTCCGACTTCGTGCGCACCTTGGAGCGCACGAAAGGTGCGCACCATGGCGCCCACCAAGGTGCGCAGCCCAGCCAAGGCGTGCGCATCAAGGTGCGCACCCTGGCGAAGGTGCGCACCCGGGGCAAACCGAGCTCCGACTTCGTGCGCACCTTGGAGCGCACAAAAGGTGCGCAACCCAGCCAAGGTGTGCGCACCCCGGTCAAACCGAGCTCCGAATCGTGCGCACCAGAGGTGCACGCCATCGTGCGCACCTTGGAGCACACTTCGGAGCCCTCCTTGGTGCGCGCCGATGTTGCGCACCTCGGAGCGCACCCGGGGAAAACAATGCAATTAACCCGACTTTCGACTTCGTGGGCACCTCGGAGCGCTCTCGGGTTCGCACCTCGGAGCACACCGAGGTGCGCACCTTTGATGCGCTGCCTTCACCAATTTCCAGAAAAGGCAAGAAAACATTGAGAAGGTGTGCGCACCGAGGTGCCCACCCTGGCGAAGGTGCACGCGAGGTGCGCACCCGGGGCAAACCGGGCTCCGACTTCGTGCACGCCGCACCTTGGAGCACACTTCGGAGCGCTCCTTGGTGCGCACCAGGGCGCGCAACCCAGCCGAGGTGCCCACCCCGGCGAAGGTGCACGCGAGGTGCGCACCCGGGGCAAACCGGGCTCCGACTTCGTGCATGCCATGGTGCCCACCGCGGCGAAGGTGCACGCGAGGTGCGCACCCGGGGCAAACCGGGCTCCGACTTCGTGCACGCCGCACCTTGGAGCACACTTCGGAGCGCTCCTTGGTGCGCACCATGGTGCCCACCAGGGCGCGCAACCCCGCCGAAGGTGCACGCGAGGTGCGCACCCGGGGCAAACCGGGCTCCGACTTCGTGCACGCCGCACCTTGGAGCACAC
>NW_026729191.1:0-152804 GCF_030272615.1 Cryptomeria japonica
AGATAAAAGTAAATCTAAATGGTAGGGTTATGTAAATTTCACAATTGCATTTTGCTCCTACTTTAAGGCATGTGTGAATTCTGGAATGATCACATGCATGTCAAAGAAATTACTACTCATAAACATACATGCAAATTAAATTTTAGACAAGAAAGGATAACACAAGGATCTTATAAACTAGTAGACCTAACTAAATGTCATGGTGTTGGTTAATTCTTTGATTGTAGGAAGCAAACACTAGGTTGTGCATTTAATTTGGCTTGATCAGGTGCAATTTCTTGGTGTTTAAAAAAACAATCAATTGTTTCACTATTGTCAAGACAAGTGAAATACATAATAACTATACTAGCAATATATGTCAAGTAATGTGACTTAAGAGAGTACCGACATATTTAAGGCAAGAACAAAATATGAAAATAGTTATTTATTGTGACAATAATTTTCTAATTTCAATAAAAAAAAATCTAATTTCATAATTACACTAAACATATAAAAATCTAAAATCTGACATCATTTATCAAGAGTCTTTTTGAAAAAAGATAAATTGAACAGAAATTTTGTAGAATTGATGACCACCTCGCTAATTTATTAGCGATGTGAGAATAGTAGTGAACGTGATCTTGGAACCTTTATCGTCATAATGAATTTTATGTTTCAGACCCTTAGAGCTTGGGTGATTATTCTTGGCATGTAACAGTTCCGTTGATCGTCGTCGCAAGGCAATAAGGGAAGAAATTGACGTTATGTTGCCTGTTTTTCCTCACTTTTAGCTGAAGAAATAAATTTGGTCTGGATTACTATGGAGGGACCCGACGTGGAAATTCCACGCATGGACATTGTGTTTCTTTACCTACATGCCAACGGTACTGTCTACCAGGCTTGGAATTTGACAGGCTATATGGTCATTTTTGCACTTTTACAATATACCTTGGCCATGTACATGCTCTAGAGTGATGTGATGCAAAACTAGGCCTGTTTAGGTACTTTAATCAAAATGTTTATAACATGTCTCTTTTATACATGTAAATGGTATTCAATGTTATTTGATGATTTATAAAATAAGTGCAATTAAATATGTTTAAATACAAGTACATAATTGTTTACTCAAGTTATAGTGGGGAAAAGATAGGCAACATTCAGCCAAATTTTGAAATTGAATTTAAAAACATTATGGGTCATATCCATGATTGATGGGTCAACTTCATCTTTTGGGAAATGTATTAGGACATAGATATAGTCAAATCAAATGGATAATAGAATGATACGGAAATTTGTATGTATAGGCATAATAGATTCATAATGTAGAGTCTAGACAAATATTTTAGGATTTATGTGTTTATGTGGATAAGGTGGGAGATAATTGAAAGGAATCTGTGCAAATAGATGGGTAAAATCAAAATGTAAGAAACCCAAATTCACGTAAGATTACATTGTTTGTCAATATGTAAATCTATTAAGGCATTATCTCAGAATGGAGATAAAAGTAAATCTAAATGGTAGGGTTATGTAAATTTCACAATTGCATTTTCCTCCTACTTTAAGGCATGTGTGAATTCTGGAATGATCACATGCATGTCAAAGAAATTACTACTCATAAACATACATGCAAATTAAATTTTAGACAAGAAAGGATAACACAAGGATCTTATAAACTAGTAGACCTAACTAAATGTCATGGTGTTGGTTAATTCTTTGATTGTAGGAAGCAAACACTAGGTTGTGCATTTAATTTGGCTTGATCAGGTGCAATTTCTTGGTGTTTAAAAAAACAATCAATTGTTTCACTATTGTCAAGACAAGTGAAATACATAATAACTATACTAGCAATATATGTCAAGTAATGTGACTTAAAAGAGTACCGACATATTTAAGGCAAGAACAAAATATGAAAATAGTTATTTATTGTGACAATAATTTTATAATTTCATTAAAAAAAAATCTAATTTCATAATTACACTAAACATATAAAAATCTAAAATCTGACATCATTTATCAAGAGTCTTTTTGAAAAAAGATAAATTGAACAGAAATTTTGTAGAATTAATGACCACCTCGCTAATTTATTTAGCGATGTGAGAATAGTAGTGAACGTGATCTTGGAACCTTTATCGTCATAATGAATTTTATGTTTCAGACCCTTAGAGCTTGGTGATTATTCTTGGCATGTAACAGTTCCATTGATCGTCATCGCAAGGCAATAAGGGAAGAAATTGACGTTATGTTGCCTGTTTTTCCTCACTTTTAGCTGAAGAAATAAATTTGGCCTGGATTACTATGGAGGGACCCGACGTGGAAATTCCACGCATGGACATTGTGTTTCTTTACCTACATGCCAACGGTACTGTCTACCAGGCTTGGAATTTGACAGGCTATATGGTCATTTTTGCACTTTTACACTATACCTTGGCCATGTACATGCTCTAGAGTGATGTGATGCAAAACTAGGCCTTTTTAGGTACTTTAATCAAAATGTTTATAACATGTCTCTTTTATACATGTAAATGGTATTCAATGTTATTTGATGATTTATAAAATAAGTGCAATTAAATATGTTTAAATACAAGTACATAATTGTTTAATCAAGTTATAGTGGGGAAAAGATAGGCAACATTCAGCCAAATTTTGAAATTGAATTTAAAAACATTATGGGTCATATCCATGATTGATGGGTCAACTTCATCTTTTGGGAAATGTATTAGGACATAGATATAGTCAAATCAAATGGATAATAGAATGATAGGGAAATTTGTATGTATAGGCATAATAGATTCATAATGTAGAGTCTAGACACATATTTTAGGATTTATGTGTTTATGTGGATAAGGTGGGAGATAATTGAAAGGAATCTGTGCAAATAGATGGGTAAAATCAAAATGTAAGAAACCCAAATTCACGTAAGATTACATTGTTTGTCAATATGTAAATCTATTAAGGCATTATCTCAGAATGGAGATAAAAGTAAATCTAAATGGTAGGGTTATGTAAATTTCACAATTGCATTTTCCTCCTACTTTAAGGCATGTGTGAATTCTGGAATGATCACATGCATGTCAAAGAAATTACTACTCATAAACATACATGCAAATTAAATTTTAGACAAGAAAGGATAACACAAGGATCTTATAAACTAGTAGACCTAACTAAATGTCATGGTGTTGGTTAATTCTTTGATTGTAGGAAGCAAACACTAGGTTGTGCATTTAATTTGGCTTGATCAGGTGCAATTTCTTGGTGTTTAAAAAAACAATCAATTGTTTCACTATTGTCAAGACAAGTGAAATACATAATAACTATACTAGCAATATATGTCAAGTAATGTGACTTAAGAGAGTACCGACATATTTAAGGCAAGAACAAAATATGAAAATAGTTATTTATTGTGACAATAATTTTATAATTTCAATAAAAAAAAATCTAATTTCATAATTACACTAAACATATAAAAATCTAAAATCTGACATCATTTATCAAGAGTCTTTTTGAAAAAAGATAAATTGAACAGAAATTTTGTAGAATTAATGACCACCTCGCTAATTTATTTAGCGATGTGAGAATAGTAGTGAACATGATCTTAGAACCTTTATCGTCATAATGAATTTTATGTTTCAGACCCTTAGAGCTTAGGTGATTATTCTTGGCATGTAACAGTTCCATTGATCATCATCGCAAGGCAATAAGGGAAGAAATTGACGTTATGTTGCCTGTTTTTCCTCACTTTTAGCTGAAGAAATAAATTTGGCCTGGATTACTATGGAGGGACCCGACGTGGAAATTCCACGCATGGACATTGTGTTTCTTTACCTACATGCCAACGGTACTGTCTACCAGGCTTGGAATTTGACAGGCTATATGGTCATTTTTGCACTTTTACAATATACCTTGGCCATGTACATGCTCTAGAGTGATGTGATGCAAAACTAGGCCTGTTTAGGTACTTTAATCAAAATGTTTATAACATGTCTCTTTTATACATGTAAATGGTATTCAATGTTATTTGATGATTTATAAAATAAGTGCAATTAAATATGTTTAAATACAAGTACATAATTGTTTACTCAAGTTATAGTGGGGAAAAGATAGGCAACATTCAGCCAAATTTTGAAATTGAATTTAAAAACATTATGGGTCATATCCATGATTGATGGGTCAACTTCATCTTTTGGGAAATGTATTAGGACATAGATATAGTCAAATCAAATGGATAATAGAATGATAGGGAAATTTGTATGTATAGGCATAATAGATTCATAATGTAGAGTCTAGACAAATATTTTAGGATTTATGTGTTTATGTGGATAAGGTGGGAGATAAGTTGAAAGGAATCTGTGCAAATAGATGGGTAAAATCAAAATGTAAGAAACCCAAATTCACGTAAGATTACATTGTTTGTCAATATGTAAATCTATTAAGGCATTATCTCAGAATGGAGATAAAAGTAAATCTAAATGGTAGGGTTATGTAAATTTCACAATTGCATTTTCCTCCTACTTTAAGGCATGTGTGAATTCTGGAATGATCAAATGCATGTCAAAGAAATTACTACTCATAAACATACATGCAAATTAAATTTTAGACAAGAAAGGATAACACAAGGATCTTATAAACTAGTAGACCTAACTAAATGTCATTGTGTTGGTTAATTCTTTTATTGTAGGAAGCAAACACTAGGTTGTGCATTTAATTTGGCTTGATCAGGTGCAATTTCCTTGTGTTTAAAAAAACAATCAATTGTTTCACTATTGTCAAGACAAGTGAAATACATAATAACTATACTAGCAATATATGTCAAGTAATGTGACTTAAGAGAGTACCGACATATTTAAGGCAAGAACAAAATATGAAAATAGTTATTTATTGTGACAATAATTTTATAATTTCAATAAAAAAAAATCTAATTTCATAATTACACTAAACATATAAAAATCTAAAATCTGACATCATTTATCAAGAGTCTTTTTGAAAAAAGATAAATTGAACAGAAATTTTGTAGAATTAATGACCACCTCGCTAATTTATTTAGCGATGTGAGAATAGTAGTGAACGTGATCTTGGAACTTTTATCGTCATAATGAATTTTATGTTTCAGACCCTTAGAGCTTAGGTGATTATTCTCGGCATGTAACAGTTCCATTGATCGTCATCGCAAGGCAATAAGGGAAGAAATTGACGTTATGTTGCCTGTTTTTCCTCACTTTTAGCTGAAGAAATAAATTTGGCCTGGATTACTATGGAGGGACCCGACGTGGAAATTCCACGCATGGACATTGTGTTTCTTTACCTACATGCCAACGGTACTGTCTACCAGGCTTGGAATTTGACAGGCTATATGGTCATTTTTGCACTTTTACACTATACCTTGGCCATGTACATGCTCTAGAGTGATGTGATGCAAAACTAGGCCTTTTTAGGTACTTTAATCAAAATGTTTATAACATGTCTCTTTTATACATGTAAATGGTATTCAATGTTATTTGATGATTTATAAAATAAGTGCAATTAAATATGTTTAAATACAAGTACATAATTGTTTAATCAAGTTATAGTGGGGAAAAGATAGGCAACATTCAGCCAAATTTTGAAATTGAATTTAAAAACATTATGGGTCATATCCATGATTGATGGGTCAACTTCATCTTTTGGGAAATGTATTAGGACATAGATATAGTCAAATCAAATGGATAATAGAATGATAGGGAAATTTGTATGTATAGGCATAATAGATTCATAATGTAGAGTCTAGACAAATATTTTAGGATTTATGTGTTTATGTGGATAAGGTGGGAGATAAGTTGAAAGGAATCTGTGCAAATAGATGGGTAAAATAAAAATGTAAGAAACCCAAATTCACGTAAGATTACATTGTTTGTCAATATGTAAATCTATTAAGGCATTATCTCAGAATGGAGATAAAAGTAAATCTAAATGGTAGGGTTATGTAAATTTCACAATTGCATTTTCCTCCTACTTTAAGGCATGTGTGAATTCTGGAATGATCAAATGCATGTCAAAGAAATTACTACTCATAAACATACATGCAAATTAAATTTTAGACAAGAAAGGATAACACAAGGATCTTATAAACTAGTAGACCTAACTAAATGTCATTGTGTTGGTTAATTCTTTTATTGTAGGAAGCAAACACTAGGTTGTGCATTTAATTTGGCTTGATCAGGTGCAATTTCCTTGTGTTTAAAAAAACAATCAATTGTTTCACTATTGTCAAGACAAGTGAAATACATAATAACTATACTAGCAATATATGTCAAGTAATGTGACTTAAGAGAGTACCGACATATTTAAGGCAAGAACAAAATATGAAAATAGTTATTTATTGTGACAATAATTTTATAATTTCAATAAAAAAAAATCTAATTTCATAATTACACTAAACATATAAAAATCTAAAATCTGACATCATTTATCAAGAGTCTTTTTGAAAAAAGATAAATTGAACAGAAATTTTGTAGAATTAATGACCACCTCGCTAATTTATTTAGCGATGTGAGAATAGTAGTGAACGTGATCTTGGAACCTTTATCGTCATAATGAATTATATGTTTCAGACCCTTAGAGCTTAGGTGATTATTCTTGGCATGTAACAGTTCCATTGATCGTCATCGCAAGGCAATAAGGGAAGAAATTGACGTTATGTTGCCTGTTTTTCCTCACTTTTAGCTGAAGAAATAAATTTGGTCTGGATTACTATGGAGGGACCCGACGTGGAAATTCCATGCATGGACATTGTGTTTCTTTACCTACATGCCAACTGTACTGTCTACCAGGCTTGGAATTTGACAGGCTATATGGTCATTTTTGCACTTTTACAATATACCTTGGCCATGTACATGCTCTAGAGTGATGTGATGCAAAACTAGGCCTGTTTAGGTACTTTAATCAAAATGTTTATAACATGTCTCTTTTATACATGTAAATGGTATTCAATGTTATTTGATGATTTATAAAATAAGTGCAATTAAATATGTTTAAATACAAGTACATAATTGTTTACTCAAGTTATAGTGGGGAAAAGATAGGCAACATTCAGCCAAATTTTGAAATTGAATTTAAAAACATTATGGGTCATATCCATGATTGATGGGTCAACTTCATCTTTTGGGAAATGTATTAGGACATAGATATAGTCAAATCAAATGGATAATAGAATGATAGGGAAATTTGTATGTATAGGCATAATAGATTCATAATGTAGAGTCTAGACAAATATTTTAGGATTTATGTGTTTATGTGGATAAGGTGGGAGATAAGTTGAAAGGAATCTGTGCAAATAGATGGGTAAAATCAAAATGTAAGAAACCCAAATTCACGTAAGATTACATTGTTTGTCAATATGTAAATCTATTAAGGCATTATCTCAGAATGGAGATAAAAGTAAATCTAAATGGTAGGGTTATGTAAATTTCACAATTGCATTTTGCTCCTACTTTAAGGCATGTGTGAATTCTGGAATGATCACATGCATGTCAAAGAAATTACTACTCATAAACATACATGCAATTTAAATTTTAGACAAGAAAGGATAACACAAGGATCTTATAAACTAGTAGACCTAACTAAATGTCATGGTGTTGGTTAATTCTTTGATTGTAGGAAGCAAACACTAGGTTGTGCATTTAATTTGGCTTGATCAGGTGCAATTTCTTGGTGTTTAAAAAAACAATCAATTGTTTCACTATTGTCAAGACAAGTGAAATACATAATAACTATACTAGCAATATATGTCAAGTAATGTGACTTAAGAGAGTACCGACATATTTAAGGCAAGAACAAAATATGAAAATAGTTATTTATTGTGACAATAATTTTATAATTTCAATAAAAAAAAATCTAATTTCATAATTACACTAAACATATAAAAATCTAAAATCTGACATCATTTATCAAGAGTCTTTTTGAAAAAAGATAAATTGAACAGAAATTTTGTAGAATTAATGACCACCTCGGTAATTTATTTAGCGATGTGAGAATAGTAGTGAACGTGATCTTGGAACCTTTATCGTCATAATGAATTTTATGTTTCAGACCCTTAGAGCTTGGGTGATTATTCTTGGCATGTAACAGTTCCGTTGATCGTCATCGCAAGGCAATAAGGGAAGAAATTGACGTTATGTTGCCTGTTTTTCCTCACTTTTAGCTGAAGAAATAAATTTGTTCTGGATTACTATGGAGGGACCCGACGTGGAAATTCCACGCATGGACATTGTGTTTCTTTACCTACATGCCAACGGTACTGTCTACCAGGCTTGGAATTTGACAGGCTATATGGTCATTTTTGCACTTTTACAATATACCTTGGCCATGTACATGCTCTAGAGTGATGTGATGCAAAACTAGGCCTGTTTAGGTACTTTAATCAAAATGTTTATAACATGTCTCTTTTATACATGTAAATGGTATTCAATGTTATTTGATGATTTATAAAATAAGTGCAATTAAATATGTTTAAATACATGTACATAATTGTTTACTCAAGTTATAGTGGGGAAAAGATAGGCAACATTCAGCCAAATTTTGAAATTGAATTTAAAAACATTATGGGTCATATCCATGATTGATGGGTCAACTTCATCTTTTGGGAAATGTATTAGGACATAGATATAGTCAAATCAAATGGATAATAGAATGATACGGAAATTTGTATGTATAGGCATAATAGATTCATAATGTAGAGTCTAGACAAATATTTTAGGATTTATGTGTTTATGTGGATAAGGTGGGAGATAATTGAAAGGAATCTGTGCAAATAGATGGGTAAAATCAAAATGTAAGAAACCCAAATTCACGTAAGATTACATTGTTTGTCAATATGTAAATCTATTAAGGCATTATCTCAGAATGGAGATAAAAGTAAATCTAAATGGTAGGGTTATGTAAATTTCACAATTGCATTTTCCTCCTACTTTAAGGCATGTGTGAATTCTGGAATGATCACATGCATGTCAAAGAAATTACTACTCATAAACATACATGCAAATTAAATTTTAGACAAGAAAGGATAACACAAGGATCTTATAAACTAGTAGACCTAACTAAATGTCATGGTGTTGGTTAATTCTTTGATTGTAGGAAGCAAACACTAGGTTGTGCATTTAATTTGGCTTGATCAGGTGCAATTTCTTGGTGTTTAAAAAAACAATCAATTGTTTCACTATTGTCAAGACAAGTGAAATACATAATAACTATACTAGCAATATATGTCAAGTAATGTGACTTAAAAGAGTACCGACATATTTAAGGCAAGAACAAAATATGAAAATAGTTATTTATTGTGACAATAATTTTATAATTTCATTAAAAAAAAATCTAATTTCATAATTACACTAAACATATAAAAATCTAAAATCTGACATCATTTATCAAGAGTCTTTTTGAAAAAAGATAAATTGAACAGAAATTTTGTAGAATTAATGACCACCTCGCTAATTTATTTAGCGATGTGAGAATAGTAGTGAACGTGATCTTGGAACCTTTATCGTCATAATGAATTTTATGTTTCAGACCCTTAGAGCTTAGGTGATTATTCTTGGCATGTAACAGTTCCATTGATCGTCATCGCAAGGCAATAAGGGAAGAAATTGACGTTATGTTGCCTCTTTTTCCTCACTTTTAGCTGAAGAAATAAATTTGGTCTGGATTACTATGGAGGGACCCGACGTGGAAATTCCACGCATGGACATTGTGTTTCTTTACCTACATGCCAACGGTACTGTCTACCAGGCTTGGAATTTGACAGGCTATATGGTCATTTTTGCACTTTTACAATATACCTTGGCCATGTACATGCTCTAGAGTGATGTGATGCAAAACTAGGCCTGTTTAGGTACTTTAATCAAAATGTTTATAACATGTCTCTTTTATACATGTAAATGGTATTCAATGTTATTTGACGATTTATAAAATAAGTGCAATTAAATATGTTTAAATACAAGTACATAATTGTTTACTCAAGTTATAGTGGGGAAAAGATAGGCAACATTCAGCCAAATTTTGAAATTGAATTTAAAAACATTATGGGTCATATCCATGATTGATGGGTCAACTTCATCTTTTGGGAAATGTATTAGGACATAGATATAGTCAAATCAAATGGATAATAGAATGATAGGGAAATTTGTATGTATAGGCATAATAGATTCATAATGTAGAGTCTAGACAAATATTTTAGGATTTATGTGTTTATGTGGATAAGGTGGGAGATAAGTTGAAAGGAATCTGTGCAAATAGATGGGTAAAATCAAAATGTAAGAAACCCAAATTCACGTAAGATTACATTGTTTGTCAATATGTAAATCTATTAAGGCATTATCTCAGAATGGAGATAAAAGTAAATCTAAATGGTAGGGTTATGTAAATTTCACAATTGCATTTTGCTCCTACTTTAAGGCATGTGTGAATTCTGGAATGATCACATGCATGTCAAAGAAATTACTACTCATAAACATACATGCAAATTAAATTTTAGACAAGAAAGGATAACACAAGGATCTTATAAACTAGTAGACCTAACTAAATGTCATGGTGTTGGTTAATTCTTTGATTGTAGGAAGCAAACACTAGGTTGTGCATTTAATTTGGCTTGATCAGGTGCAATTTCTTGGTGTTTAAAAAAACAATCAATTGTTTCACTATTGTCAAGACAAGTGAAATACATAATAACTATACTAGCAATATATGTCAAGTAATGTGACTTAAGAGAGTACCGACATATTTAAGGCAAGAACAAAATATGAAAATAGTTATTTATTGTGACAATAATTTTATAATTTCAATAAAAAAAAATCTAATTTCATAATTACACTAAACATATAAAAATCTAAAATCTGACATCATTTATCAAGAGTCTTTTTGAAAAAAGATAAATTGAACAGAAATTTTGTAGAATTAATGACCACCTCGCTAATTTATTAGCGATGTGAGAATAGTAGTGAACGTGATCTTGGAACCTTTATCGTCATAATGAATTTTATGTTTCAGACCCTTAGAGCTTGGGTGATTATTCTTGGCATGTAACAGTTCCGTTGATCGTCATCGCAAGGCAATAAGGGAAGAAATTGACGTTATGTTGCCTGTTTTTCCTCACTTTTAGCTGAAGAAATAAATTTGGTCTGGATTACTATGGAGGGACCCGACGTGGAAATTCCACGCATGGACATTGTGTTTCTTTACCTACATGCCAACGGTACTGTCTACCAGGCTTGGAATTTGACAGGCTATATGGTCATTTTTGCACTTTTACAATATACCTTGGCCATGTACATGCTCTAGAGTGATGTGATGCAAAACTAGGCCTGTTTAGGTACTTTAATCAAAATGTTTATAACATGTCTCTTTTATACATGTAAATGGTATTCAATGTTATTTGATGATTTATAAAATAAGTGCAATTAAATATGTTTAAATACAAGTACATAATTGTTTACTCAAGTTATAGTGGGGAAAAGATAGGCAACATTCAGCCAAATTTTGAAATTGAATTTAAAAACATTATGGGTCATATCCATGATTGATGGGTCAACTTCATCTTTCGGGAAATGTATTAGGACATAGATATAGTCAAATCAAATGGATAATAGAATGATACGGAAATTTGTATGTATAGGCATAATAGATTCATAATGTAGAGTCTAGACAAATATTTTAGGATTTATGTGTTTATGTGGATAAGGTGGGAGATAAGTTGAAAGGAATCTGTGCAAATAGATGGGTAAAATCAAAATGTAAGAAACCCAAATTCACGTAAGATTACATTGTTTGTCAATATGTAAATCTATTAAGGCATTATCTCAGAATGGAGATAAAAGTAAATCTAAATGGTAGGGTTATGTAAATTTCACAATTGCATTTTGCTCCTACTTTAAGGCATGTGTGAATTCTGGAATGATCACATGCATGTCAAAGAAATTACTACTCATAAACATACATGCAAATTAAATTTTAGACAAGAAAGGATAACACAAGGATCTTATAAACTAGTAGACCTAACTAAATGTCATGGTGTTGGTTAATTCTTTGATTGTAGGAAGCAAACACTAGGTTGTGCATTTAATTTGGCTTGATCAGGTGCAATTTCTTGGTGTTTAAAAAAACAATCAATTGTTTCACTATTGTCAAGACAAGTGAAATACATAATAACTATACTAGCAATATATGTCAAGTAATGTGACTTAAGAGAGTACCGACATATTTAAGGCAAGAACAAAATATGAAAATAGTTATTTATTGTGACAATAATTTTATAATTTCAATAAAAAAAAATCTAATTTCATAATTACACTAAACATATAAAAATCTAAAATCTGACATCATTTATCAAGAGTCTTTTTGAAAAAAGATAAATTGAACAGAAATTTTGTAGAATTAATGACCACCTCGCTAATTTATTAGCGATGTGAGAATAGTAGTGAACGTGATCTTGGAACCTTTATCGTCATAATGAATTTTATGTTTCAGACCCTTAGAGCTTGGGTGATTATTCTTGGCATGTAACAGTTCCGTTGATCGTCATCGCAAGGCAATAAGGGAAGAAATTGACGTTATGTTGCCTGTTTTTCCTCACTTTTAGCTGAAGAAATAAATTTGGTCTGGATTACTATGGAGGGACCCGACGTGGAAATTCCACGCATGGACATTGTGTTTCTTTACCTACATGCCAACGGTACTGTCTACCAGGCTTGGAATTTGACAGGCTATATGGTCATTTTTGCACTTTTACAATATACCTTGGCCATGTACATGCTCTAGAGTGATGTGATGCAAAACTAGGCCTGTTTAGGTACTTTAATCAAAATGTTTATAACATGTCTCTTTTATACATGTAAATGGTATTCAATGTTATTTGATGATTTATAAAATAAGTGCAATTAAATATGTTTAAATACAAGTACATAATTGTTTACTCAAGTTATAGTGGGGAAAAGATAGGCAACATTCAGCCAAATTTTGAAATTGAATTTAAAAACATTATGGGTCATATCCATGATTGATGGGTCAACTTCATCTTTCGGGAAATGTATTAGGACATAGATATAGTCAAATCAAATGGATAATAGAATGATACGGAAATTTGTATGTATAGGCATAATAGATTCATAATGTAGAGTCTAGACAAATATTTTAGGATTTATGTGTTTATGTGGATAAGGTGGGAGATAAGTTGAAAGGAATCTGTGCAAATAGATGGGTAAAATCAAAATGTAAGAAACCCAAATTCACGTAAGATTACATTGTTTGTCAATATGTAAATCTATTAAGGCATTATCTCAGAATGGAGATAAAAGTAAATCTAAATGGTAGGGTTATGTAAATTTCACAATTGCATTTTGCTCCTACTTTAAGGCATGTGTGAATTCTGGAATGATCACATGCATGTCAAAGAAATTACTACTCATAAACATACATGCAAATTAAATTTTAGACAAGAAAGGATAACACAAGGATCTTATAAACTAGTAGACCTAACTAAATGTCATGGTGTTGGTTAATTCTTTGATTGTAGGAAGCAAACACTAGGTTGTGCATTTAATTTGGCTTGATCAGGTGCAATTTCTTGGTGTTTAAAAAAACAATCAATTGTTTCACTATTGTCAAGACAAGTGAAATACATAATAACTATACTAGCAATATATGTCAAGTAATGTGACTTAAGAGAGTACCGACATATTTAAGGCAAGAACAAAATATGAAAATAGTTATTTATTGTGACAATAATTTTATAATTTCAATAAAAAAAAATCTAATTTCATAATTACACTAAACATATAAAAATCTAAAATCTGACATCATTTATCAAGAGTCTTTTTGAAAAAAGATAAATTGAACAGAAATTTTGTAGAATTAATGACCACCTCGCTAATTTATTAGCGATGTGAGAATAGTAGTGAACGTGATCTTGGAACCTTTATCGTCATAATGAATTTTATGTTTCAGACCCTTAGAGCTTGGGTGATTATTCTTGGCATGTAACAGTTCCGTTGATCGTCATCGCAAGGCAATAAGGGAAGAAATTGACGTTATGTTGCCTGTTTTTCCTCACTTTTAGCTGAAGAAATAAATTTGGTCTGGATTACTATGGAGGGACCCGACGTGGAAATTCCACGCATGGACATTGTGTTTCTTTACCTACATGCCAACGGTACTGTCTACCAGGCTTGGAATTTGACAGGCTATATGGTCATTTTTGCACTTTTACAATATACCTTGGCCATGTACATGCTCTAGAGTGATGTGATGCAAAACTAGGCCTGTTTAGGTACTTTAATCAAAATGTTTATAACATGTCTCTTTTATACATGTAAATGGTATTCAATGTTATTTGATGATTTATAAAATAAGTGCAATTAAATATGTTTAAATACAAGTACATAATTGTTTACTCAAGTTATAGTGGGGAAAAGATAGGCAACATTCAGCCAAATTTTGAAATTGAATTTAAAAACATTATGGGTCATATCCATGATTGATGGGTCAACTTCATCTTTTGGGAAATGTATTAGGACATAGATATAGTCAAATCAAATGGATAATAGAATGATACGGAAATTTGTATGTATAGGCATAATAGATTCATAATGTAGAGTCTAGACAAATATTTTAGGATTTATGTGTTTATGTGGATAAGGTGGGAGATAATTGAAAGGAATCTGTGCAAATAGATGGGTAAAATCAAAATGTAAGAAACCCAAATTCACGTAAGATTACATTGTTTGTCAATATGTAAATCTATTAAGGCATTATCTCAGAATGGAGATAAAAGTAAATCTAAATGGTAGGGTTATGTAAATTTCACAATTGCATTTTCCTCCTACTTTAAGGCATGTGTGAATTCTGGAATGATCACATGCATGTCAAAGAAATTACTACTCATAAACATACATGCAAATTAAATTTTAGACAAGAAAGGATAACACAAGGATCTTATAAACTAGTAGACCTAACTAAATGTCATGGTGTTGGTTAATTCTTTGATTGTAGGAAGCAAACACTAGGTTGTGCATTTAATTTGGCTTGATCAGGTGCAATTTCTTGGTGTTTAAAAAAACAATCAATTGTTTCACTATTGTCAAGACAAGTGAAATACATAATAACTATACTAGCAATATATGTCAAGTAATGTGACTTAAAAGAGTACCGACATATTTAAGGCAAGAACAAAATATGAAAATAGTTATTTATTGTGACAATAATTTTATAATTTCATTAAAAAAAAATCTAATTTCATAATTACACTAAACATATAAATATCTAAAATCTGACATCATTTATCAAGAGTCTTTTTGAAAAAAGATAAATTGAACAGAAATTTTGTAGAATTAATGACCACCTCGCTAATTTATTTAGCGATGTGAGAATAGTAGTGAACGTGATCTTGGAACCTTTATCGTCATAATGAATTTTATGTTTCAGACCCTTAGAGCTTGGTGATTATTCTTGGCATGTAACAGTTCCATTGATCGTCATCGCAAGGCAATAAGGGAAGAAATTGACGTTATGTTGCCTCTTTTTCCTCACTTTTAGCTGAAGAAATAAATTTGGTCTGGATTACTATGGAGGGACCCGACGTGGAAATTCCACGCATGGACATTGTGTTTCTTTACCTACATGCCAACGGTACTGTCTACCAGGCTTGGAATTTGACAGGCTATATGGTCATTTTTGCACTTTTACAATATACCTTGGCCATGTACATGCTCTAGAGTGATGTGATGCAAAACTAGGCCTGTTTAGGTACTTTAATCAAAATGTTTATAACATGTCTCTTTTATACATGTAAATGGTATTCAATGTTATTTGACGATTTATAAAATAAGTGCAATTAAATATGTTTAAATACAAGTACATAATTGTTTACTCAAGTTATAGTGGGGAAAAGATAGGCAACATTCAGCCAAATTTTGAAATTGAATTTAAAAACATTATGGGTCATATCCATGATTGATGGGTCAACTTCATCTTTTGGGAAATGTATTAGGACATAGATATAGTCAAATCAAATGGATAATAGAATGATACGGAAATTTGTATGTATAGGCATAATAGATTCATAATGTAGAGTCTAGACAAATATTTTAGGATTTATGTGTTTATGTGGATAAGGTGGGAGATAAGTTGAAAGGAATCTGTGCAAATAGATGGGTAAAATCAAAATGTAAGAAACCCAAATTCACGTAAGATTACATTGTTTGTCAATATGTAAATCTATTAAGGCATTATCTCAGAATGGAGATAAAAGTAAATCTAAATGGTAGGGTTATGTAAATTTCACAATTGCATTTTCCTCCTACTTTAAGGCATGTGTGAATTCTGGAATGATCACATGCATGTCAAAGAAATTACTACTCATAAACATACATGCAAATTAAATTTTAGACAAGAAAGGATAACACAAGGATCTTATAAACTAGTAGACCTAACTAAATGTCATGGTGTTGGTTAATTCTTTGATTGTAGGAAGCAAACACTAGGTTGTGCATTTAATTTGGCTTGATCAGGTGCAATTTCTTGGTGTTTAAAAAAACAATCAATTGTTTCACTATTGTCAAGACAAGTGAAATACATAATAACTATACTAGCAATATATGTCAAGTAATGTGACTTAAGAGAGTACCGACATATTTAAGGCAAGAACAAAATATGAAAATAGTTATTTATTGTGACAATAATTTTATAATTTCAATAAAAAAAAATCTAATTTCATAATTACACTAAACATATAAAAATCTAAAATCTGACATCATTTATCAAGAGTCTTTTTGAAAAAAGATAAATTGAACAGAAATTTTGTAGAATTAATGACCACCTCGCTAATTTATTTAGCGATGTGAGAATAGTAGTGAACGTGATCTTGGAACCTTTATCGTCATAATGAATTATATGTTTCAGACCCTTAGAGCTTAGGTGATTATTCTTGGCATGTAACAGTTCCATTGATCGTCATCGCAAGGCAATAAGGGAAGAAATTGACGTTATGTTGCCTGTTTTTCCTCACTTTTAGCTGAAGAAATAAATTTGGTCTGGATTACTATGGAGGGACCCGACGTGGAAATTCCACGCATGGACATTGTGTTTCTTTACCTACATGCCAACGGTACTGTCTACCAGGCTTGGAATTTGACAGGCTATATGGTCATTTTTGCACTTTTACAATATACCTTGGCCATGTACATGCTCTAGAGTGATGTGATGCAAAACTAGGCCTATTTAGGTACTTTAATCAAAATGTTTATAACATGTCTCTTTTATACATGTAAATGGTATTCAATGTTATTTGATGATTTATAAAATAAGTGCAATTAAATATGTTTAAATACAAGTACATAATTGTTTACTCAAGTTATAGTGGGGAAAAGATAGGCAACATTCAGCCAAATTTTGAAATTGAATTTAAAAACATTATGGGTCATATCCATGATTGATGGGTCAACTTCATCTTTTGGGAAATGTATTAGGACATAGATATAGTCAAATCAAATGGATAATAGAATGATACGGAAATTTGTATGTATAGGCATAATAGATTCATAATGTAGAGTCTAGACAAATATTTTAGGATTTATGTGTTTATGTGGATAAGGTGGGAGATAAGTTGAAAGGAATCTGTGCAAATAGATGGGTAAAATCAAAATGTAAGAAACCCAAATTCACGTAAGATTACATTGTTTGTCAATATGTAAATCTATTAAGGCATTATCTCAGAATGGAGATAAAAGTAAATCTAAATGGTAGGGTTATGTAAATTTCACAATTGCATTTTCCTCCTACTTTAAGGCATGTGTGAATTCTGGAATGATCACATGCATGTCAAAGAAATTACTACTCATAAACATACATGCAAATTAAATTTTAGACAAGAAAGGATAACACAAGGATCTTATAAACTAGTAGACCTAACTAAATGTCATGGTGTTGGTTAATTCTTTTATTGTAGGAAGCAAACACTAGGTTGTGCATTTAATTTGGCTTGATCAGGTGCAATTTCTTGGTGTGTAAAAAAACAATCAATTGTTTCACTATTCTCAAGACAAGTGAAATACATAATAACTATACTAGCAATATATGTCAAGTAATGTGACTTAAGAGAGTACCGACATATTTAAGGCAAGAACAAAATATGAAAATAGTTATTTATTGTGACAATAATTTTATAATTTCAATAAAAAAAAATCTAATTTCATAATTACACTAAACATATAAAAATCTAAAATCTGACATCATTTATCAAGAGTCTTTTTGAAAAAAGATAAATTGAACAGAAATTTTGTAGAATTAATGACCACCTCGCTAATTTATTTAGCGATGTGAGAATAGTAGTGAACGTGATCTTGGAACCTTTATCGTCATAATGAATTTTATGTTTCAGACCCTTAGAGCTTAGGTGATTATTCTTGGCATGTAACAGTTCCGTTGATCGTCATCGCAAGGCAATAAGGGAAGAAATTGACGTTATGTTGCCTGTTTTTCCTCACTTTTAGCTGAAGAAATAAATTTGGTCTGGATTACTATGGAGGGACCCGACGTGGAAATTCCACGCATGGACATTGTGTTTCTTTACCTACATGCCAACGGTACTGTCTACCAGGCTTGGAATTTGACAGGCTATATGGTCATTTCTGCACTTTTACAATATACCTTGGCCATGTACATGCTCTAGAGTGATGTGATGCAAAACTAGGCCTGTTTAGGTACTTTAATCAAAATGTTTATAACATGTCTCTTTTATACATGTAAATGGTATTCAATGTTATTTGATGATTTATAAAATAAGTGCAATTAAATATGTTTAAATACAAGTACATAATTGTTTACTCAAGTTATAGTGGGGAAAAGATAGGCAACATTCAGCCAAATTTTGAAATTGAATTTAAAAACATTATGGGTCATATCCATGATTGATGGGTCAACTTCATCTTTTGGGAAATGTATTAGGACATAGATATAGTCAAATCAAATGGATAATAGAATGATACGGAAATTTGTATGTATAGGCATAATAGATTCATAATGTAGAGTCTAGACAAATATTTTAGGATTTATGTGTTTATGTGGATAAGGTGGGAGATAAGTTGAAAGGAATCTGTGCAAATAGATGGGTAAAATCAAAATGTAAGAAACCCAAATTCACGTAAGATTACATTGTTTGTCAATATGTAAATCTATTAAGGCATTATCTCAGAATGGAGATAAAAGTAAATCTAAATGGTAGGGTTATGTAAATTTCACAATTGCATTTTCCTCCTACTTTAAGGCATGTGTGAATTCTGGAATGATCACATGCATGTCAAAGAAATTACTACTCATAAACATACATGCAAATTAAATTTTAGACAAGAAAGGATAACACAAGGATCTTATAAACTAGTAGACCTAACTAAATGTCATGGTGTTGGTTAATTCTTTGATTGTAGGAAGAAAACACTAGGTTGTGCATTTAATTTGGCTTGATCAGGTGCAATTTCTTGGTGTTTAAAAAAACAATCAATTGTTTCACTATTGTCAAGACAAGTGAAATACATAATAACTATACTAGCAATATATGTCAAGTAATGTGACTTAAGAGAGTACCGACATATTTAAGGCAAGAACAAAATATGAAAATAGTTATTTATTGTGACAATAATTTTATAATTTCAATAAAAAAAAATCTAATTTCATAATTACACTAAACATATAAAAATCTAAAATCTGACATCATTTATCAAGAGTCTTTTTGAAAAAAGATAAATTGAACAGAAATTTTGTAGAATTAATGACCACCTCGCTAATTTATTTAGCGATGTGAGAATAGTAGTGAACGTGATCTTGGAACCTTTATCGTCATAATGAATTTTATGTTTCAGACCCTTAGAGCTTAGGTGATTATTCTTGGCATGTAACAGTTCCATTGATCGTCATCGCAAGGCAATAAGGGAAGAAATTGACGTTATGTTGCCTGTTTTTCCTCACTTTTAGCTGAAGAAATAAATTTGGTCTGGATTACTATGGAGGGACCCGACGTGGAAATTCCACGCATGGACATTGTGTTTCTTTACCTACATGCCAACGGTACTGTCTACCAGGCTTGGAATTTGACGGGCTATATGGTCATTTTTGCACTTTTACAATATACCTTGGCCATGTACATGCTCTAGAGTGATGTGATGCAAAACTAGGCCTGTTTAGGTACTTTAATCAAAATGTTTATAACATGTCTCTTTTATACATGTAAACGGTATTCAATGTTATTTGATGATTTATAAAATAAGTGCAATTAAATATGTTTAAATACAAGTACATAATTGTTTACTCAAGTTATAGTGGGGAAAAGATAGGCAACATTCAGCCAAATTTTGAAATTGAATTTAAAAACATTATGGGTCATATCCATGATTGATGGGTCAACTTCATCTTTTGGGAAATGTATTAGGACATAGATATAGTCAAATCAAATGGATAATAGAATGATAGGGAAATTTGTATGTATAGGCATAATAGATTCATAATGTAGAGTCTAGACAAATATTTTAGGATTTATGTGTTTATGTGGATAAGGTGGGAGATAAGTTGAAAGGAATCTGTGCAAATAGATGCGTAAAATCAAAATGTAAGAAACCCAAATTCACGTAAGATTACATTGTTTGTCAATATGTAAATCTATTAAGGCATTATCTCAGAATGGAGATAAAAGTAAATCTAAATGGTAGGGTTATGTAAATTTCACAATTGCATTTTGCTCCTACTTTAAGGCATGTGTGAATTCTGGAATGATCACATGCATGTCAAAGAAATTACTACTCATAAACATACATGCAATTTAAATTTTAGACAAGAAAGGATAACACAAGGATCTTATAAACTAGTAGACCTAACTAAATGTCATGGTGTTGGTTAATTCTTTGATTGTAGGAAGCAAACACTAGGTTGTGCATTTAATTTGGCTTGATCAGGTGCAATTTCTTGGTGTTTAAAAAAACAATCAATTGTTTCACTATTGTCAAGACAAGTGAAATACATAATAACTATACTAGCAATATATGTCAAGTAATGTGACTTAAGAGAGTACCGACATATTTAAGGCAAGAACAAAATATGAAAATAGTTATTTATTGTGACAATAATTTTATAATTTCAATAAAAAAAAATCTAATTTCATAATTACACTAAACATATAAAAATCTAAAATCTGACATCATTTATCAAGAGTCTTTTTGAAAAAAGATAAATTGAACAGAAATTTTGTAGAATTAATGACCACCTCGCTAATTTATTTAGCGATGTGAGAATAGTAGTGAACGTGATCTTGGAACCTTTATCGTCATAATGAATTTTATGTTTCAGACCCTTAGAGCTTGGGTGATTATTCTTGGCATGTAACAGTTCCGTTGATCGTCATCGCAAGGCAATAAGGGAAGAAATTGACGTTATGTTGCCTGTTTTTCCTCACTTTTAGCTGAAGAAATAAATTTGGTCTGGATTACTATGGAGGGACCCGACGTGGAAATTCCACGCATGGACATTGTGTTTCTTTACCTACATGCCAACGGTACTGTCTACCAGGCTTGGAATTTGACAGGCTATATGGTCATTTTTGCACTTTTACAATATACCTTGGCCATGTACATGCTCTAGAGTGATGTGATGCAAAACTAGGCCTGTTTAGGTACTTTAATCAAAATGTTTATAACATGTCTCTTTTATACATGTAAATGGTATTCAATGTTATTTGATGATTTATAAAATAAGTGCAATTAAATATGTTTAAATACAAGTACATAATTGTTATAGTGGGGAAAAGATAGGCAACATTCAGCCAAATTTTGAAATTGAATTTAAAAACATTATGGGTCATATCCATGATTGATGGGTCAACTTCATCTTTTGGGAAATGTATTAGGACATAGATATAGTCAAATCAAATGGATAATAGAATGATAGGGAAATTTGTATGTATAGGCATAATAGATTCATAATGTAGAGTCTAGACAAATATTTTAGGATTTATGTGTTTATGTGGATAAGGTGGGAGATAAGTTGAAAGGAATCTGTGCAAATAGATGGGTAAAATCAAAATGTAAGAAACCCAAATTCACGTAAGATTACATTGTTTGTCAATATGTAAATCTATTAAGGCATTATCTCAGAATGGAGATAAAAGTAAATCTAAATGGTAGGGTTATGTAAATTTCACAATTGCATTTTCCTCCTACTTTAAGGCATGTGTGAATTCTGGAATGATCACATGCATGTCAAAGAAATTACTACTCATAAACATACATGCAAATTAAATTTTAGACAAGAAAGGATAACACAAGGATCTTATAAACTAGTAGACCTAACTAAATGTCATTGTGTTGGTTAATTCTTTGATTGTAGGAAGCAAACACTAGGTTGTGCATTTAATTTGGCTTGATCAGGTGCAATTTCTTGGTGTTTAAAAAAACAATCAATTGTTTCACTATTGTCAAGACAAGTGAAATACATAATAACTATACTAGCAATATATGTCAAGTAATGTGACTTAAGAGAGTACCGATATATTTAAGGCAAGAACAAAATATGAAAATAGTTATTTATTGTGACAATAATTTTATAATTTCAATAAAAAAAAATCTAATTTCATAATTACACTAAACATATAAAAATCTAAAATCTGACATCATTTATCAAGAGTCTTTTTGAAAAAAGATAAATTGAACAGAAATTTTGTAGAATTAATGACCACCTCGCTAATTTATTTAGCGATGTGAGAATAGTAGTGAACGTGATCTTGGAACCTTTATCGTCATAATGAATTTTATGTTTCAGACCCTTAGAGCTTAGGTGATTATTCTTGGCATGTAACAGTTCCATTGATCGTCATCGCAAGGCAATAAGGGAAGAAATTGACGTTATGTTGCCTCTTTTTCCTCACTTTTAGCTGAAGAAATAAATTTGGTCTGGATTACTATGGAGGGACCCGACGTGGAAATTCCACGCATGGACATTGTGTTTCTTTACCTACATGCCAACGGTACTGTCTACCAGGCTTGGAATTTGACAGGCTATATGGTCATTTTTGCACTTTTACAATATACCTTGGCCATGTACATGCTCTAGAGTGATGTGATGCAAAACTAGGCCTGTTTAGGTACTTTAATCAAAATGTTTATAAGATGTCTCTTTTATACATGTAAATGGTATTCAATGTTATTTGATGATTTATAAAATAAGTGCAATTAAATATGTTTAAATACAAGTACATAATTGTTTACTCAAGTTATAGTGGGGAAAAGATAGGCAACATTCAGCCAAATTTTGAAATTGAATTTAAAAACATTATGGGTCATATCCATGATTGATGGGTCAACTTCATCTTTTGGGAAATGTATTAGGACATAGATATAGTCAAATCAAATGGATAATAGAATGATAGGGAAATTTGTATGTATAGGCATAATAGATTCATAATGTAGAGTCTAGACAAATATTTTAGGATTTATGTGTTTATGTGGATAAGGTGGGAGATAAGTTGAAAGGAATCTGTGCAAATAGATGGGTAAAATCAAAATGTAAGAAACCCAAATTCACGTAAGATTACATTGTTTGTCAATATGTAAATCTATTAAGGCATTATCTCAAAATGGAGATAAAAGTAAATCTAAATGGTAGGGTTATGTAAATTTCACAATTGCATTTTCCTCCTACTTTAAGGCATGTGTGAATTCTGGAATGATCACATGCATGTCAAAGAAATTACTACTCATAAACATACATGCAAATTAAATTTTAGACAAGAAAGGATAACACAAGGATCTTATAAACTAGTAGACCTAACTAAATGTCATTGTGTTGGTTAATTCTTTGATTGTAGGAAGCAAACACTAGGTTGTGCATTTAATTTGGCTTGATCAGGTGCAATTTCTTGGTGTTTAAAAAAACAATCAATTGTTTCACTATTGTCAAGACAAGTGAAATACATAATAACTATACTAGCAATATATGTCAAGTAATGTGACTTAAGAGAGTACCGACATATTTAAGGCAAGAACAAAATATGAAAATAGTTATTTATTGTGACAATAATTTTATAATTTCAATAAAAAAAAATCTAATTTCATAATTACACTAAACATATAAAAATCTAAAATCTGACATCATTTATCAAGAGTCTTTTTGAAAAAAGATAAATTGAACAGAAATTTTGTAGAATTAATGACCACCTTGCTAATTTATTTAGCGATGTGAGAATAGTAGTGAACGTGATCTTGGAACCTTTATCGTCATAATGAATTTTATGTTTCAGACCCTTAGAGCTTAGGTGATTATTCTTGGCATGTAACAGTTCCATTGATCGTCATCGCAAGGCAATAAGGGAAGAAATTGACGTTATGTTGCCTCTTTTTCCTCACTTTTAGCTGAAGAAATAAATTTGGTCTGGATTACTATGGAGGGACCCGACGTGGAAATTCCACGCATGGACATTGTGTTTCTTTACCTACATGCCAACGGTACTGTCTACCAGGCTTGGAATTTGACAGGCTATATGGTCATTTTTGCACTTTTACAATATACCTTGGCCATGTACATGCTCTAGAGTGATGTGATGCAAAACTAGGCCTGTTTAGGTACTTTAATCAAAATGTTTATAAGATGTCTCTTTTATACATGTAAATGGTATTCAATGTTATGTGATGATTTATAAAATAAGTGCAATTAAATATGTTTAAATACAAGTACATAATTGTTTACTCAAGTTATAGTGGGGAAAAGATAGGCAACATTCAGCCAAATTTTGAAATTGAATTTAAAAACATTATGGGTCATATCCATGATTGATGGGTCAACTTCATCTTTTGGGAAATGTATTAGGACATAGATATAGTCAAATCAAATGGATAATAGAATGATAGGGAAATTTGTATGTATAGGCATAATAGATTCATAATGTAGAGTCTAGACAAATATTTTAGGATTTATGTGTTTATGTGGATAAGGTGGGAGATAAGTTGAAAGGAATCTGTGCAAATAGATGGGTAAAATCAAAATGTAAGAAACCCAAATTCACGTAAGATTACATTGTTTGTCAATATGTAAATCTATTAAGGCATTATCTCAAAATGGAGATAAAAGTAAATCTAAATGGTAGGGTTATGTAAATTTCACAATTGCATTTTCCTCCTACTTTAAGGCATGTGTGAATTCTGGAATGATCACATGCATGTCAAAGAAATTACTACTCATAAACATACATGCAAATTAAATTTTAGACAAGAAAGGATAACACAAGGATCTTATAAACTAGTAGACCTAACTAAATGTCATTGTGTTGGTTAATTCTTTGATTGTAGGAAGCAAACACTAGGTTGTGCATTTAATTTGGCTTGATCAGGTGCAATTTCTTGTTGTTTAAAAAAACAATCAATTGTTTCACTATTGTCAAGACAAGTGAAATACATAATAACTATACTAGCAATATATGTCAAGTAATGTGACTTAAGAGAGTACCGACATATTTAAGGCAAGAACAAAATATGAAAATAGTTATTTATTGTGACAATAATTTTATAATTTCAATAAAAAAAAATCTAATTTCATAATTACACTAAACATATAAAAATCTAAAATCTGACATCATTTATCAAGAGTCTTTTTGAAAAAAGATAAATTGAACAGAAATTTTGTAGAATTAATGACCACCTCGCTAATTTATTTAGCGATGTGAGAATAGTAGTGAACGTGATCTTGGAACCTTTATCGTCATAATGAATTTTATGTTTCAGACCCTTAGAGCTTAGGTGATTATTCTTGGCATGTAACAGTTCCATTGATCGTCATCGCAAGGCAATAAGGGAAGAAATTGACGTTATGTTGCCTCTTTTTCCTCACTTTTAGCTGAAGAAATAAATTTGGTCTGGATTACTATGGAGGGACCCGACGTGGAAATTCCACGCATGGACATTGTGTTTCTTTACCTACATGCCAACGGTACTGTCTACCAGGCTTGGAATTTGACAGGCTATATGGTCATTTTTGTACTTTTGGATCGTATATGACAACTTAAACAATTACTGGACCGTATACATTGACATGCTATTTTTTTCTAAAAACGTATATATGACACTTCAAATTAGTAATAAACCGTAAAATATTATAATAGGTTTTATATATATATATATTTTAATTTAAAATATTGATATATATTATTTAAGAATGTTTATTATAAAAATATAAATTTATTTAAAAAAAGTAAGATATATTTGTTTCTAATTTTATAATATTTTAATATGAATTTTCAAAATAATTTCTATTTTCTTAAATGAATTTAGAAACTTAGTCAATTTATTTTTTAAATATTTTAAGAAGATTGTCTCAAATATCGATTTAGAAACTTGTTATAACTGAAATACTAAAACATAGTTGTTTCTAATTTTTAAACTATTTTAATATGAATTTTTAAAGTTGTTTCTATTTTCTATTATAAATATGTATTATGTTCTTATTCTTTTTATTCATCAATAAAATGTAATTTTCTAATTGTACTTCATTTTTCTCATTATTGATGAATTTGGGGAGATCTCAAATATTAATTTAAAAATAAAATGTAGTTATTGTGAGAAGGATGACACAAAAAAAAATTGTTTTTGACAATCAATATATTTTTTAAAACGTCAAATGAAAGGCATTTGAATTACCAAACCGTCATAAAAAATTGATATGATAGGTAAGGGTGACCATCAAATTCCAGGCCTGCTGTCTACCCGACCCCTACTATGCACCTGCATGCAATTATATGTCTATGTAAAATGTATTATATGCATAGGATGTGTAACATGTATTGTATGCATAGGATCCTACAATGCACGGCATGCAGTTATATGTATATTCAACATGTATTGTATACATAAGATGTGTAACATGTATTGTATGCATAAGATATCGGTGCATCGTAGGAGCTGGATAAACATTGCCCACACGAACATCTCATTACATCAGGAGGGCAACATCCAAGACAATCGTTTTGACTAGGCTTTCCAAATTATGAAATACACCTATTTTATATTGCACACAGCTAAGCCAGCCGTATGCAATGCGAGAAACACGCTCTTCTTCTTGCTAGAATTCCGCGTGGAGCGAAACTCGAGTACCATAAAATATAAATACAAAGCGCGCTCCAAATCATCCACTTCAACAATTCTCTGTGAAATTTCTCGCTACTTTCCATTGTTACCTGACCCTGTCTATATATAAATCTCATTTGAATTTCCTTATCACCATTCAACATTTCCATACCTCCATCACTATTACAACTACTACGTTTTCTACTCTTGTCCTGATATTCCAATGGATCTGTTACCATGTTTCCTCCTGGTAAGCCTTGTACTCTCCTCCTCCCACCTTGTTTCTGCAAATTTTTATAACGACTTTGACATCACATGGGGAAATGATCGTGCTAAGATACTCGACAATGGCCAACGCTTGCAGCTCACTCTCGATCAGTCCTCAGGTATATCATCTCATTTGCTTGCTAAGATATTCATCTCTTTTTCTTACTCCATATATATGATTTTAACAGTATGCCAATTCCTGAACCCCTCCTCTGCTGTACTAAAACAGGCTCAGGTTTCCAATCTAAGAATGAATATCTCTTTGGAAAAATCGATATGCAAATCAAGTTGGTGGCTGGTAACTCGGCCGACAGTGTCACTGCTTACTATGTGAGTTTCTCTCTTACTCTTCCATACATATTTCTATTGTAGTCCCCAAATCAGTAGTGGGCAGCAGCAGGGAATTGAGTATTTATTGTCTATGAGTACGGTGTGATAAAATGTTCATGGTCTGGTGCAGCTGTCCTCACAAGGGGATAAACACGACGAAATAGACTTCGAGTTCCTGGGAAATCTATCTAGAGATCCCTATGTTATGCACACCAATGTTTTCTCACAAGGCAAAGGCAACCGTGAGCAGCAATTCTACCTCTGGTTCGACCCCACGGCAGACTTCCACACTTACTCCCTGCTCTGGAATCCCCAACAAATTATGTAAGTTAATATTGTCCCTGCAACTTCAAATCAGCTACTGAATGTCCTCTTTTGACTTGCCCTCCAGTTTTAACATCATTATTGTAGTTTAATGTGTATTTCTGATTCCCTGCAGGTTTTCTGTGGATGGAACTCCGGTGAGAGTGTTCAAGAACAGCGAGGATTTGGGCGTTGCATATCCGAAGAATCAAGCGATGAGAATATATTCAAGCCTGTGGAACGCAGATGATTGGGCAACCAGAGGCGGTGCAGTGAAGATCGACTGGACCAAATCCCCTTTTGTTGCCTCCTATGGAAATTTCAAAGCAGAGTCATGCTCCGCCTCTTCTGATTGCTCTCTGAATTCATGGTACGCTGCAGAGGCGTTGGAGGAGAGCGAGCAGGAGAAACTTGAATGGGTGCGGAAGAACTACATGATTTATGATTACTGTTCGGACAGTAAAAGGTTTCCACAGGGCTTTCCTGCTGAATGCACTCGCCAGGCATCCAACTGATTTCAAAGAAGCAACCTACGTAAATTCTTTTATTCCTCCATTTTTTGTACCGATTTACAAGCCCAAGAGGCTATACTTTAAACGATTGCGATCCCACCCAGTTAATTATATATTTTAGAAAGACATTACATCCAACTGTTAGCATTTAAGGAGCTTCAATTTCTTCCGACTGAGGACCGCCACCTGTGAAATTCTCTAATACCAAAATTAATACATAATAATTCAATAATCAAACTAGCAAAATTAAATGGGATGCAAAAATTATGCTAGACAAGACCAATCTCTTAATACACACAATTTGCTTGAATATAACTAGCGGTTGCACCTGGGTAAGGTGCAATGTGTACGGCCGAAAGGAGTTTATATCAAGTCTATGTTGTTAAGATAGATCTCTCCTAACTAAGGTATTGATGGATTTGGAATTCAATGCTAATTCCAATACCTTACCTTCTGCCATACTTTGTAAAGAATCCTCAAAGTCAAAGTTTTTGTATTTCAGCTAGATTAATGTTTGAGTTTAGAAAATAAAGATAAATTGTAAGGGTCATTTTGAGTCAGAACCAAGGGGCCTACAAATATCAAAGCTAAATCCTTTTTATTCAATTCATGTGGTCACTTTCTTGAGCTTTTACCTTTAGTAGAATTGTAGAATTATTGGTTTCATGGAAAATAATTAATACTCTGCAGTTTCTTTTTTCTTTTTTCTTAAGGAAGCGTTTTTGTTTGAATGCAAGCTTGTAATATTGACTTTATATATTTTAAAGAAAAAATAGCAATAGCATTGGCTTTCTTTATTAGAATACTCTTAATATAATTAACAACCACACAGTGGTAATTCAGAGAAAAGCATATGGCTAGAAATTAAAAGTTTCTAAATAGAATAGCTTGAGAAGAAATGATAAAAAACCAAATCCCAAAATCTTTTATAGGTTTCATAGTTAAGGAATGTAAAGATATTCAAACACATCTTTTGGTGGAGACTTGTAACCAAATATATCAAGATGTTTATTGAAAGTGAAAACAATAAGAATGTCCAAATCTAATGAGTATGGTTCTTTGAGAGTACATATTAATCTATTAGACAAGGGTGACAAGCTAGACAAAATATAAGTTGCACAACAAAATTTTTGGTGAAAGTACTCTATTGGCTAGGCCCTAGGATATATATTATTGAGGAAAAAAATTCATTCATTTTAAAGAAAATATATCAAATCCTGGACAAGATTATGGCATCTACTTGAATCAATAAATCACGTGACACTGTATTAATGCATAAAATAGAGCACTATTGTTTTGCTCTATTTTCTCAATGCAATATGACTCAAAATAAGGGCATCTTGTAATGTACCTAAGCAACTTACACAAGTGCAAGGCCTCCATTCCATTATAAACATGGCATCTTAACTTACAGAACCAAAAGAACATTGTCGACAAAGGAGACTATTCTAATGGTTAATATATCGCTAGAAACCCATATTTCTTTAGTTGAATGAAAGGTGAGTCAACAAGTATGCCTGAGCCATGCATTTGTATGTGGCCCACTTAAAACTAAAGTGTGTTCCATTTTGTCTTCAATTTAACTCTTGCAAATTGAATCGTAATTGTTTTGAATATTGTATCATCTACCTTAATATTTATTAAACTCGGAAATTGTGTTACAATAGATGCATTGCTAGAAAGTATACTAATGAAAATGTCGTAGGATCCATATCTTGAGATGGTCAAGTGGTGTGTAGTTTTCAACTATTGTAACAAATTTATTTTATTTTTTGGTTTTGTCTCTCTTGGATAGGTCTTATTTTAAATTTACAACAACATTATTAGAGGTCTATAAGCTTTCTACATAATAATATTAAGGAAGGTGTGTTTATGAACCAATTATTTGAATTATTACTTGATATGAAAAACAAAACTGAGTCCTCGATTTTTTTGTCATATATCCATATCTAGTCATCTGAATCTGATCTCAGGGTTTTTAAAATACTAAATTAGACAAGTTATTGAAATTATATTTATTGATTGTAATGATTATTTTTATTGCAATTATTCATTTACATGTTCATTGTTGGACTAAGGGTTTATTGATGTGTTAATATTAGTGGGAAGAAATGCCACATTACTCTTGAAGGTGAATTTATTGTTTTTCCTCATATCATTTTAAGGGGAAAGATAGGGGAAAGATAGCTCACTTTATGTTGTAGAAGAGGAGTGAAGAAAAATGAACAAGTTTGGTCACTCAATACCCACCTAGCATTTTGTAGATTAGTAAGTAACAAATTTCTTTTAAAAAGAATAATTGCTTAGAGATAGAAGGATTTTAGAAAAGAGTAAAGTGAGACATGAAAAATAATGGCTAAAAATGCTTAATCAAACTATTTGAAATTTTGAAGTGCATACCAATAACTGAATGTATATAGCTAGCTAAGAAATTAGCCTTCAGTCCTCCTACAAGTGTGTAAACAATGACACAAAGTGGGATTAGAAAGCTAGAAGCATATATATTTACTCCAGTCGGAGAATTTACAACAGCAGATCTGCCCAGCAGTATCATTGTTATCAGAATGATGTTTGTCGAAAAACAAAATGTGAGGAAGACCAAGTTTGCGGTAGATCCCCATCTGTACATTACCAATGCAAGCTTCAATTAGATAGGCAATTCAAGTTACATGTTCATTTAAGTTAGTTGACAATATTATAATTCACCAATAGTTCACATACCTAGCACGTACAATCTCACAAACAGTGTGTGCATATGAAGCCTTTCTTTTTATTTCAATAGCCATGATTTCAATCATCTTTCATTATGACAGAGGAGGATCATAATATAGAACATTGCATGCTTCAGAAAATGTCTCGAAGAAGTTTATACCACTAATGTAAGGGAGGTAACTAATATAACATTTCAGGTGATAAATATTATTTACTTTAGAGAATACGAAGACGACACGTCATGGTTGTGGAAGACATTGATTTCAGAAATGTGAATCGTTCCATCATTTTAACGCAAAATTTTGCACACTGTTTTAGACATGATCGAGTAATAATGAAGGGACTTATACACAACATATTAGAAGGCAGATTTAAAATCAAATACCATCATGCAAATTCAATATGAATAAAAATAATGTGGAAGTGCAAACAATGTACAAGAATTGTTTGACAAAATGCCACCAAATGGTATCTTCTCAGGGGACATGCTTGTTGGCACCATTAGTGAAAACGTTTTTCTAAGAATAAAAAAACTTTCAAGTAAATGTTACCAGAAGCCACCTCCATAGTAGTGCCAGACTGACTGCTATAATGGATATTCAACAATATTGAAGAGAAATTCATCAAAGCACTATAGAAGGGTAATTTTGTCAAACGGTCTAAAATGAAAGCCTACCAAAGGCATTAATGGAAACTTAAATTCTTAAAACCTCTAATGAATTACTAATCCAACTCAGTAGCTGAATGATCATTGTTTAAATTCTTTTAGAAAAGAGCTTTCAAAGCTTTCAAGGAAAAACACAATTGGCAGGTGTAAAGTCGGATTCTTGGAAGGTGTAAAGTCGGATTCTCTACCAGGGTCTGATGCTTGAATCCGAAAGGAAACCTTGGAAAAGGGTTTGGACATTCATCAAGTATATATTAGACGGGAATTTTTTATCAAAGCAATGGTGGGAGCGGTTCTAGTAGACGTCTATGTAAAATGTGGGAGTACAAACATGACATGGAAATGTGTGTGATCTAATTAAATTATGTTTCATGATCTTCACAGATAAAAGAGCAAAAGGATATTTGAGAAGAGTTATGTAAATCCTCTTATGTGAGAAAATAAGGATTTTCTTAACGATCATAATAAGCAATAGCGATTTTACTCTAAAATCGAATGAAAGCAATGAATTTAACTGTGATTTGACACGCAATGAATATTAGCTACTCTAAAAATGCCCCCAAACTCTACAAGATTCGGGAAGCCCATGAACAAGCTTTTACAAAACCAGTAAAGCTGAACCCAACACATGAGTTGATAAGACTGTCTCTAAATTAATTTCGGAAACATACCCACTAGTCAAATTTCTTAGTTTAAATCCAACTGAATCAAAAAGAAAATGGTAAACATGGATAATGGGTTTACTGTCACACTCACTTGCAACAATTTGCAAGCACATCTTTCCTTCAATACTAACCCCAATAAAAGGCAAAAATATGGCTATCGTGAACGATTTGCAGGGGCGATGGTGGTCGCTAGCAAGGTTGGACGCCATGATGGAAACGTGTAGGGCGCAGGAGGCACGTGGGCATGCAGAGCAATTTCTAGCACAATGTTAACCATTTACCAACGCGTTACACGAGAAATCCCTCCCACTCGTTAGAGGAGAAACCCTAGCCACGCGTATCGCAAGTCTTGCCCGGTGATCTGCATCTTCTCCCGGTTAACCCTACATCAGAAACAACCACCATTAAACAACAAACCATGCTCAAAAAAATGTTTTCAGGAAGGCGGTTCCTGGCGTGAGACCATTCCGGTGGCGGGGCACCCCCACAGGGGATTGCCTATCAGCAAATTAACTTAATCAAACTATGTGATTGTTAGACTCATTACTATGCTCAGTTTTATCTCTACTTTACCTAATATCTTAAAATATGTATGTGAATTCAAAATCCACTTATATGGAAAAGTTAAATATGTGTGATGATAAGAACAAAGGTATTAGTAAAGTGTATTGAAAAAGCTTAGAGTTATTCATAAGTTTAATTGGTGGTAAATTAATAAAGTGAAATTCTAAAAGTTTTTCAATAGCATACACGTGGAATTATCTAATATCCTTTGGTTTGGAACATACATTGTGATCATCATGAATATCATCAATTACATCCTCATTGCCCCTATTTTTAAATTCAATCACAATATTAACTTGTGGAAAAAGGGGAAAGTGATATTAACAGATTAAATCCAATTTAAAAGTGGAGTCTCTAATAAATGATAGTCATGATTGTATATAGTAGTATATAATTATAAAAATAAATAATGAGGTATATTATAGATTTAGTCCTTAAAGATTTGTATTAAAGCCTCCATTAACATATCTTTAAGTTCATTATTGTACATGAAGTATAACTCATGTTAGTAAATAATGTTTGAAATTGTGATATGTGATCTACAATTAGTTCCCATTTTAATTGCTTTCATTTCATGGGTTCAAGATCATATATGTTACACTCAATTATGATTATTATATTTCATGAAGACAATAGCTAAATGCTCGAAAAAAGTAATAAGTGTATGTTATAATGAATACAACTATGCAAGTGAATGATCAATTGAACTTGATGGGAATATGTTAGCAAGAAATTATTCCTCATGAAAATAAGGGAGGCACTATATTGGAAGTATTGCAAGCATTACAATGGGTCACCTATGCAAGTGCATGATCAATCGAACTTGATGGGAATATGTTAGCAAGAAATCACTTGTCGCGAAAATAAGGGAGGTCGCCTTTGCAATCACACTTATGAAAAAATGGACCACAAATTCACTTGGTGCAAGATACGTTGAAACACGTAATGTAATGAAGGATTTTTTTTTATTGTTTTGGTTTGATCAGGTATTGTTTAAGTCTTTGGTTCTAATCATTAATGTACCTTTTAGACAAGACTTTCCATTATTGCTAATGAGGTGGTTTTAAAGAAAGTTCTCAATAAATCTCCTATAATTGTGAGTTATTTCATTTCACTATATGGTTGGATCTAGTCCTTAACTAGATATTATCTTTGACTACATTAGAAAGCAAGCATGCTTTGAAATAAATTTTTCCCTCTATGACCTTATTTATTTTGGGTACTATAAAGATGAAGATAATGTAACATTCATGATATATAGGAAGTTACATTGTGACTGGCATGAATATCATAAATTGCATCCTCGTCACTCCTATGTTAAATTCAAACATAATATTAACTTGTGGAAAAAGGGGAAAGAGATATAAATACATTTAATCCAATCAAAAAGAGGAGTCTCAAATAAATGGTGGTCATGTTTGTATATAGTAGTATATGATTATGATTGATGTGGTATATTGTAGACTTGGTCCTTAAACATTGGTATTAAAGCCTCCATAAACATACCTTGAAGTACATTATTGTACATGAATCATAACTCGTGTTAGTAAATAGTCCTTGAAATCATGACATGTAATGTATAATTAGTTCTCATTTTTATTTATTTTTATTTCTTAGGTTCAAGATCATATGTCTTCGGCTGAATTATGATTAATATATTTCATGAAGACACTGGCCAAATGCTTAAAAGAAGTAATATACGCACGTAGTTCAAATTCATAGTATCAAATAAAATATATCTAATGATTCACTAATGAGATGAATCATTTGATTACAAGAGCAAGTATTTGTTTCGACCATGTATTAAGATAAGTGTATTATATCAGAAGAAAGGGCAATAGGGAGGAAAATTTGCCTCAACTTAAAACTGGTAACTCTAGGAGTATGATAAGGTAACGTATCATGTAACGTGTGGGAAAAGGAACAATGATGTAAATATATAAAAAAATGCAAAAGGTAAAAGGAGGGAGTGTGCAAAATCATAGAAATAAAAGTATAAATTATAACAAATGTGAATGGTACCTCTCTATTTATGAATTTCCTTGGACTCTATGTTAAGACATACTTTGTCCTAGGTTCAATGTGCAAGTTTAGGCCTATTCTCTAGTCACAAGTTCTTCCTATTTGTGTGAATTTAATGCTACACAATTTGTATTTCTAGTTTATAAGTCACCCAAATGATCCATATCTACTTTTTTCTTTTTTTAAATTTCTGAAGATTAATATTACTTTTAAGTACATTGGAAATGTTGTCATTATGTTGGAAGGGGACATGTTCCCCTAGGCCAAACTTAGAAACATGACTAAAGGATAAAACACAATACAAATGTGTCTCAGAACAAAGTATTCTAAGTTATCATCCAAACATGTATCTATTCAAGATAAGAATATGGAAGAGTAGGTTGAATTTGATTTTAAATTTTGAAAATGCAAGGTTTAAATTTGTGCCCATAGGGTTGACCTTTTAAATGTGGAAATGATATTGGATAGATGAATAATTATTTTAAAGCACATTTTAAGAATTCTAGCATGGACCAAACTCACAAGTCATTACTTTAGAGTTTTAATTTTACCTAGACAACAAGAAAATTGATATTAAAAGACCGAAAAAATGCCCTCTTTAAGTTTAAATTCATTATTTAATGCTTAAGAAAGATAAATCAAACCACAACTTAATAATATTAAATTAATAAATTAATCAACATAAACATAAACATAACACATTTATAGAAGAATACCTTAATTGCCTCTTATGATAAGGCCTAGGTACACCAACGAATCTTGATAATGGTTTTCTTCGATTGGTCATGAAATATTAACCTACAAACTTGTAGGTTAAGATCAGTATATAGCTGAAATAACAATATTTATTGAACAGGAAAAATCACATAGTTGATGAAACGCCACCTCCATGGAAAAGACAAATGCATTGATGGGCCAAAAAATGAAATAAAAGATTCAATGATGGAAGGATTGGATGCTACAATTATATAGACACATCATAATCAATAATATATGCATAGATGGAGGGTAAGGATAATGGTATATGAGAATCCATGCATCAAGGGATGTATCAATGATGCACAATAAAGGCTAGGTGTGATACAAACTAAAGTAACAAAGGTGTTAGAGATTTTTGTTAGCATGAGCTTGTATGGTTGTCATTGATGTCAAACTTGGTTATCCGAATGGATATTTGTTTGGATATGCTTTGTCAGATCTTAGTTATCTGGATGGATGTTGGTTTGAATACTCTTTTGGTGTTGGTTTTATCATCCTGTATTTAGGGTGGTTTGGAATGCATTTGGTGCCCTCTAAATATGTTGTTAATTACATTGTAGTTTATTACATCATGTTCCTTTGTTCTGGCTATGTGTTGGAAGATGCCTTGAGATGTTTACTTGGGTCTCACCTTGGTGTGTGGATATTTGCATGGAGTATTTTGCATTGGAATTGGTTATGTGGCCGACTAATTGATTATGTCTACATATTATCATTTTTAACGTCCTTTGGAGTATGTGTGAGCATTTGTGGATTGTCAAATCATTCATGGAATGCTAAATTATAATATGTTTTGGTTCCCTCTTTCTCTTAGAATGGACCAATCTAAGTATTTTAGGTAAGGGTGGCTTATTTTGTGTAATATTTCTTATTCTATTTTGGTTGAGCCTTAATTCGGATTTCAATGTTGCATCTCATATTTAAGATGTGTAGATGGATAAACTAAGTGTGGATGAGAAGTGAATTGTGTGATAATTGTATGTGAATGATTTACAAACAGATTTGAGTTTGTGGTGATGAGAAAGTCAATTTGAGAAGAGATTTGAACTTCATATATTCTACAAGACATAATGTTGTGACAGTGAAGATTATTACATATGTTTTCCATGTTATTGATCACTAGAATATTGTCCAAGAACAATTTCATGATCAGGAGAATCCTTCTCAATTTTAGTTCAGCTATTTCAATCGTTGTTGATTGATAGTGGGTCCTTTGGTAGCAGTTTGTATTTTGTCTTGAAGAAGTGTTCTTCAGTTGTACAAGTCCTTCTTGTATCTTGCCTAAGGTAGTGCACCTTCATTATGCAAGTCCTTCAGGTGTTGGTACTCCTTGGTTTCAAGCCTAAAACGTTGTAAACATTGTTATCCATATTGTGAGTTATATTCTCCGTGGTTTTTCCCTGTTTGGCTTTTCCATGTAAATTTGGTTTTCATGTGTTATGTGTTTATGCTTGATTTGATAATGGTTAAAGTGTTGTTGAATAATTTGATTAATAGTTGTTGTTGAAGTTCCAGATCAATTCACCTTGCCCCCCTCAATCCTATCGCGTGTTCGACAAAAGGCCCTAGAAAGGATCAAAATAGTGATATAAGAATGACCTAGGACTAATAAAGAATAAATAAATTATTCAACAATCAAATATATGAAACCTAATGTAAAAAACCAAAGAAAAGGTGGATAGGGTGTGAAACATCTAAGATTAGGTAATGATAAGAAAAAACCCTAAAAGAAGTAAAGAAATGAATGATCATACATGAGAAACATAAAAATATAAAAAAATCTTGTATGCAAGGTAAGTAATTAGAAACATTAACCTTGAAACCCTAATGAAGGGGAAGAAACCTTAAGGGAAAATTCTTTGTCATGTTAAAAATATAAGGTTAAAAAAATTTAAATAAAATTAATAGATTTTCATTATAAACTCATTAAATATATGCAATCGATTAACAAATAGCAAACCTAGTTAATTTAGAGGTGGAGCTAATAATAGAATTAAAATAAACATGATCTACTTAAATAGGGGTATAAGTGTACATAGCTCCAATATTTATGATGGATAAATAATATTGTTGTTGTTATGGAATGTTTCACCTATGATGTAAATATTTCTCTCTTTCCCGATAAATAAATTATTATTCTATAAATTTGATCAAAATTTACAGCTATTATATCAAATATTATAGTAGATAAAAGTGCATATCGTGCACTAAAAGACGTCTTATTTCATGCCACTTTGTGTTGATGTCATGGATATATGGTATCAATGTTCAATTGACTTCAAAAAGTGCACTATTTGACCTAAATTTGTAGTCATCTCTAGATTTGTTTTATGTCTTCAATTATAAAACAAAATTGATCAATTTTTATAACATTTTACCATACTATACTAGGTCATGTATACACTACTATCACTTCTATAAAACCATATTTGATCCAAATTTCTCACTTCTCATACTAAATTTTCAAGAATATGATCACAATCAATTGACATTGAAACTCTTTATATTAATATCTAAACCTTAAAAACATCTGAAATCATTTTTTTCATTCAAAATTAACATCATAATACATCTCACAGTAAACTATAATTACTTCAATTTAAAAAATCTTAATCTCGATTACATCAACATTTTGCATTCTCTCCTGGACATGTTTTAACTTCTTTACTATAGGATGTTTTTATTAGCTTACAAATGGTTTCAAACCATTAGACCCGTCCATGGAATGGTTGCTTCCACTATCAATTGTTACCTGCCTAAGTGAGATGATATTTTGACGATCCAGCTTTGTAGAAAGTGCTGAGACGATGAGGGCTCCAGTTTTTAGTAGCCTCAAAAACTGCAAGAAACAAACTATTTTATAATGCTCACAGCCTGGCCAGCTGTACGCGGAACACGCTCTTCTAGCTGGACCTTCAAGTGCCAATCTGCCACATGCAATCTTCGTTTCTTTTTGCTAACACCAAATCTACCGTCACTATTATAATACACAGGCGTTCTCCGACCCATCAACTTTCCTGTTACTTTCCCTCCTTTCCTCTTTTCCTTAGCTGAGACTGCTTCATACCTATTTATATCTATCCCAGGGATCTTCATCAGCCATCATTCTACGCTTTACTCATTATTAATATGGAAACATCCAGCGCTGACACAGAAATCCCTGATTCTCCGGAGCTGTTTCCATTTTCTGCAGATCGCTCTGTTCTCTGGAGCTGTTTCTATTTTCTGCATTCTATTCTCATCTGTTTCTATTCTTTGTAACGATGGTTATTTAAAACCTCTTGACCCAATGTTCTGAATATAGTAGAATACGTAAAGTATTTTCTGTCTTCACATCTCTTATCTCAACGGAAGTATACACTTGATCTTCTCAAGAAGACAAAGATGGACGGTGCAAAACCGGTTCGCACTCCTATTTGCAGCTAAGAAAAGTTGTCTAAATTCACCGGCTCTGCCTTCAGCGATCCAACTCTATACAGGAGTGTTGTTGGTGCTCTTCAGTATCTCACCCTTACGAGACCAGATATTGCCTTCGCTGTCAATAAGGTATGCCAATTTATGCAACAGCCCACTGATGATCATTGGAATGCTGTCAAGCGTATCCTGCGGTACCTAAAGGAAACTCTCTCTTATGGACTGCAACTCAGCAAGTCTAGCCCTCTCACTCTTAATGCCTTTTCTGACTCAGATTGGGCTGGCTGCCCCGATGACCGTCGTTCTACTAGCGGTTACTGCATCTTCGTTGGCCCAAATCTGATTTCATGGAGTGCTCGAAAACAAAAGACTGTCTCAAGGTCTAGTACTGAAGCTGAATATAGACGAGCTGCCATAGCCACTGCTGAGCTAATTTGGATTCAATCCCTCCTCTCTGAACTTGGATATTCTCCCCCTATTCTATGGTGTGACAATCTTGGTGCTACGTACCTCACGGCTAATTCAGTCTTTCATGCACGGACTAAGCACATTGAGATTGATTATCATTTCGTTCGTGAGAAAGTTGCTAAAAGAAGAGCCAAAGAATCTCACTCCCCCATATTCACCACTAACAAAAAATTGAAAAACTAAAACTAGGCCAAGACTAAAAATGGCCACATTTTTCAGCCAAAAGAGAAAACACAAAAACCCTTTCACAAAAATAGAGACAACACCACCCGAATAAAATAAACAAAGAAAAACAGGGGGGAAATATCTCCTAACCAGCCTCTAAAATTGAATACCACAAAAGATAGGGTAAACACAAAAGATAGGAAGAATGGGGTCATAGCCTCCAAAATATACCTCCAAGCAGGCCTGGAATTTGACGGCCACCCCTACCTGTCATATAATTTTTTATGACGGTTTAGTAATTTTAATGCCTTTCATTTTACGTTTTTTAAAAAATGTTAAGTGTCAATTTTTTTTTAATTTGTGAATAGTTTAATATAAATTCTTTAAGCTTCATAGAATTGAAGTTCCAATAAAATTCAATTGAGGTGAAAAGAAATAATTCCATAAAAAAAAGTAAAACTTTGAAAAACAATGATAAATTAGTAATGCACTTAAAAAATTTTAAATTTACTTGTAAGTTTCTAAATTCAACCCAAAAGTCTTGTATTATAAAAATAGAAACCATTTTAGATTTTTTTATTACAATATTTAAAAAAATTAGAAATGATTATATCTTATCATTTCAATTGTTAGAAGTTTCTATATTGATATTTAAGACAATCTTTAAAAAATATTAAAAACTAAATTGACAAAGTTTCTAAATTTATATAAGAAAAACATACTAAAAATTCATATAAAAATAATATAAAACTAGAAATAATTATATCTTAATCATACCATTTTAAAATATTCTAAATAAATTCATATATTTATAATAAACATTGTAAAATAATATATATCAATATATATTACCTATTATAATATTTTACGGCTTATTAATAATTTTATGTGTCATATATACGGTTTGTGGAAAAAATAGCATGTCGATACTTACGGTCCACTAATTTTATTAGTTGTAATATACGGTCTAAAAGTGCAAAAACGGCCATATAGCCTGTCAAATTCCAGGCCTGCCTCCAAGGACGGACAAGATAGTCCAAAAATGAACCATGAAAGTCATGCCCACAATCAGCATCGAAAGATTTGACAGAGAGATCCCAACTCAGGGAAAGGGCATAGAGAGGAACCCCCCACCTCCACGAGCAAAACCATGGCCTCTCTAGGGCACAAAAGGTCAAAACCATGCAAACCCACTATTGGTCAAGGGCATTTGAAGCCGAAACCACAATAAGATGGAAACCATGATGCTAAGAAAGAGCCGCAAACATATATAAATCTAATGAAATATATTATTAAATATATATGGAAACTGTGATGCTAAGGGCTGCAAACATATATTTATTTTTAAATATATTATTAAATCTAATGAAATATATAATAAAATTATGTTCATTATTACATATTATATGAAATATAATACATGCCATTACTTTAAAATATTATTACATAATATTTTATTAAATAATGATATTAAAATTAAACATAAATATAATATAATATATATAATATCTACATATTTTATAGAATAATAGTAATATTAATATATTATATAATATTTTCTTATTACTTTTAAGGATGTGTACACTCTATTTTAATAATAATTTGGATAATTCACTCTCCAATTGTTGGACTTACTTAGGCTCTTTCTTGCATTTCAATTTTTGATTATATTTTCAAAATTTAATGCACCTCCTTTATTTCTCATTCTTGCCCCCTCTATCTCTATCTTCCCATCTCTCCCTCTCCCTTTTTATCTATATATCCAATCAATAACTACATGTCTATAATTCAAGTTTAGTTCCAAACTATAAATCTTGTGACTACAAACATAAATTTATAGGCATTTTATGGGTCATTTCTACCATTCTATCTATTCAACTATCTCTCCCTCTCTCCCCCTTTCCTCTCTCCCCCTCCCTCTCCTCCTCTCTCAATCACTCTACTTTTCCCTCCATCTCTCAAACTCTATATCTCTATATCTCTATATCGCTAATTCTATCTATCTTCCCCTCACTCATCTATATATCTTTCTATATATATCCTTTTGTACCTCTATCTCACTATCTCATTTTATATCCTTCTCTATCTCTATGCATTTCCCTCTATCTATATCTTTTCATCTATTCCTCTCTCTCTCTCTCTCTCTCTCTCTCTCTCTCTCTCTCTCTCTCTCTCTCTCTACCTCTCTCCCCTTTTCTTTCTCTATCTCTCTCTCTCTACCCATCTCTCTCCCACTTCCCTCTCTCTCTCCTCTTCTCTCTGCCTCTTTTGCATGTCCATATCCATGTATCTCTTATCTATCCCCATATCTCCCTTCCTTACGCCCTCCCTAAACCCATATCTATTTCTCCATCTCTTCATCTCTCTCCCTCCCTTTCTTCCTCTATCATTACTCCATTTCTATGTCCATCTCTCATACTCTATATCTATATATCTCAATTTCTCTCTATCTCCCTCTCACTACTCTATATATTCACTATCCATATCATTCACTACTCTTTATATTTTTCCTATCCCTCTCTTTCTCTATATATTATCCTCTATCTACATCTCTCCCCCTCTTCCTTTCCCATTTCTCACCCCCTCCCTCCTTCCTCTATCTCTCTCTCCCTCTCGCTCTCCTCTACCCATCTCTCTTCCTCTCTCCCACCTCTTCTATCTCCCTCTTCTACTTATCACTCTTTCTTTATCGCTATATTTCTCCGCACATCTCCCTTCTTCTCTCCCTCTCTATCCCCTAACTATCTCTTTGTCTCTCTACTTTTCTCTTCCCATATATCTCTCTTTGTACCCTCCCATTTATCTCTGCCTCTCCCTTTTCCTCTCTCATTCTCTCTATCTCCCATTATTTCTCTTTTTCTCTCTCCTCTTCCTAGACTTCTATATCTACATCTCTTTCCTCTCTACTTCTATATCTCCTTATTTCTTTGTCCATGTCTTCTTCTATCTCTATCGCATTATCTATCCATCTCTCTCTAGCTAAATGTCTCTCCCTCTCCGAGCCACATTTCGTAATTTATAAATTTTGTTTCAATCATCATTGGATCTCTATATCCCTATCTCCATATCTCTCTCGCACACTCTTACACACATACCCCCTATTTATTCCTTCCTATCTCTATCTCTATATCTCTCTCTCACCCACACATATGCATGAGCAGTCCCTATTTTTCCTTCCTTATCTCCATCTCCCTCTCCATCTCCCCACTCTATTTGTTTGTCTCTCTATTTGTCTCTTTGTCTTTCCTTCCCCCCTCTATATCTCCCTATATCTTGACCTCTAAATCACTCAATCTCATCATAGACATATCTATATATATATATCTCTACCTCTCCCTCTTCCTCTATATCTCTTTATCTCACCCAATCTATCTTCCTGTATCTATCTTTATCTCTCCAACCCTCTCTATCTCTCTATTTATTTATGTCCCTCTTCATCGCTACCTCTATCTTCCTATTCCCTCCTCTATCTCTAGACATGTCTCCCTCTATCTATAAATCCATCTCCCTCCCTCTCTCTCTCCCTCTCTCTCTCCCTCTCCCTCTTCCTAGATCTCTATATCTATATATATTTTCCCTTCTATCTCCGTCTCTCCATTTTTCTTCTTTAATCTCTCCCCCTATCTCCATATCATTATCTATACCCTTATATTTCTCTATATATATATCACTTACTGTCCCTATCTTTATCTTTCTACATCTCCCTCACTAAACCCCTATTTATATATCAATCTCTTCCATCTGTCTATATCCATGTCTCCTCTTTCTCTTTATCCCCTATCTTTATCTCTATCTCCCTCTCTATCTATATCCCCAATCTCTATCTCCTTACCTCTCTCTCTCTCTCTCTCTCTCTCTCTCTCTCTCTCTCTCTCTCTCTCTCTCTCTCTCTCTCTCTCTCTCTCTCTCTCTCTCTCTCTCTCTCTCTCTCTCTCTCTCTCTCTCTCTCTCTCTCTCTCTCTCTCTCTCTCTCTCTCTCTCTCTCTCTCTTTTGAGATGCTTCCCATCTTAGTATGCAAAACATAGACCAAAAAATTTATGATTAGCTTTCCACACCTTTTTGATGTACCCATTGCACACTAGGGTGCAATTGCTAGTTTAATACCACTTGTAGATATGAATTCTCCCTTTTTTTCATATTTGATTAGATAAATATTATACTAATAATTTATGTATTAGCATTCGCGGTCCATCCTATAGTGTGATGGTTAAGTGGTTGCATTGTTAATGGTGCAACTTATGCCTTTGATGGGCTATCAATGTGGATGTCTTGCTAGTGATAGGAGAATTAAGGTAGACATGAAACAAGATGGAGGATGTGGAGGTATATCAGCTAGCCATTAATGCCAAATGTAGATGTGTAGGAGGAGGTGTGTGTTGGTGGTGGAGAAGAGACAAGGCAGAGAAATGGATGGCTAGGGCAAAGATGGACGGTCAGTGTTAATGTTAGGGATGAGGCCTCTCATTTGTGGCCTCACTTAGAGCTTGGGCCAATTCTATTGATGGAGGAGAGACAAGGAGGAAAGATGGACAGCTAGGGAAAAGGTGGACGATCAAGTGTTAATGTCAAGGATGAGGCCCCTCATTTGTGGCCCCACCTAGAGCTAGGGCTAGTGTTGATGGTGGAGGAGAAACAAGGAGGAGAAATGGATGGCCAAGGCATAGGTGGGCGTGTTAATGTCAAGGTTGAGGCCCCTCATTTGTGACCTCACCTAGAAATGGGGCTAGCATTAAAATCTTACTGCCTTAACTGATCAAAAAATTTATTTAATATATTTATATAATAGATCAATAAAATTTCCTATAATATATTTTTTATGTATTCACTTTCATGTCATTTAAAGATATAAACTTTTTGTTATTATTATATATATTTAATTTTGGAATCATTATTAACATATGTAATTATTATATAGACCTAGAGGAAAGTAGCTATTGGTATTCGAACCTAAATCTCTCACAAACCAACAACTTTGGTGACTGTTTTACACGCACTCATTTATATACAAATAAAAATGACATTTTATCAACTTTTTTCCAATTATAATTTAAAGGTAACCTCTTCCTCTAAAAATAGGGATGACGACACAATTTTAAGTAGCAATCACAACTACATCGCAACCTTAATATTCATTCCTTTGTAATGAGTACACATGGGATTCTTACACAAAGTGGGTACGTTTTATTTGATTTCAAGTGATCGCAGTTCGTGATATCCCAGTCTAGTTATTGCAATCTCAAACGAATTGATAGAATTCAATGATAGAAAAATTAAAGAATATTTGATAGATCTCAATGCTATGCTCTGTCAACTAAGACTTTATTTAGTTTTTTTGTTCAATTAACTCTCTGGATGGTGCATTCTGCAGGAAGGCCCTACAGAAACCTTTTTCTGTCCAAGCAGTAATCATAAATCATGTAATTCTTGAGCACCCATTTCAGTTTCTGTTCCTGACTGAAATCCAAGGCCGCCTGACTCCACCATGAATTTGCAGAGCAAACAGAAGACTTTGTGCACACCTATGCATTAAAATTGTGGAAAGAGGCATCGAAGGGTGCTTTTCTCCAATCAGTCTTCATTGCCCCGCCTCTGGTTGCCCAATCGTCTGTGTACCACGAGCTCGAATATATTCTCATTGCTTGATTCTTCGGATATGCAACACCCAACTTCTTGTTGTTCTCGAACACTCTCACCGGTGTTCCATCCACGGAGAATCTGCACAATACGACCACCATGATATATTAGAACTATAGATAATTATATCCATAAAATTACGAGTAATGCTTGTATTACATACATAATAATTTGTTGAGGATTCCAGAGTAGAGAGTAAGTGTGAAAATCGGCGGTGTGATCAAACCAGAGGTTAAATTGTTGTTCCCGATTGCCCTGGCCTTGAGAGTAAACATTTGTGTGCATAACGTAGGGATCTCCAGACAGGTTTCCCAAAAACTCGAAGTGAATTTCATCGTGGTTATTGCCTTGGGACGAAAGCTGCACCAAATATTTCAACACATGAATTTATCTGCCATGCTCAGCTAAGAAGGATAATATGTCCTATGTCATTACTAATATGAATACTATGATATATTAAGCGGACTTACATAGTATGTCGTTATAGTGCCTGCCGAGTTACCAGGAACCAACTTGATTTGCATATCGATGTTTTCGAACAGGTATTCCTTCTTGGATTGAAATCCCGAGCCTATCATATAACATCTAAATTAAGGTTCGACATAGAATTTGAATTATATACAATAAGGAAAGGATGATATGAGTAGAAAAATATGGTTTTTCGTTATACCTGAGGATCGGTCGAGAGTAAGCTACAACTGTTGCCCTTTGTTGAGTATATTAGCGCGATCACTACCCCATGTGATATCAAAATCGTTATAAAAATTTGCTGAAACATGGTGGGAGATTGAGACCATAAATATGAGGAAAAGCACGAGGAGGGCCATTGATAACAGAGTTGAAATGAGAAAGTCGAATTTAGGTAAGGTGTTAAGAAGATAGTGGATTTGTGATGGCTGAAAGCTACCAATCGCTTGTATATATATAGTACAAAAGTATGAATGAGTTGTCACGCCTTGGGGTTTATTTGGGTACGTGCAAGGTTTGGCTTTACAGGGATAACAATCTGGATTTTTTTTCTGGGGCCGGCTCATTTGTCTGGAAGCTCCCTTTTATCCTCATCTTTTCAACGTTTTGATACCAGAGCTCACATCCCATGATAATTGTAAGAGAAAGTGTTTTCTAGCTGTATTTTAGCTGCTTCATGTAAATTTCAGGTTGTTAAAGACACACAACTCCATGGCACGTTGTAGTCTCATGATTACCGAGAATTGATTAATGGAGAACAACTTGCAATAGATTTGAGCGATCAGAAACAAGTTGCAATTGATTTGGTCAAAGGTCTATTTTGAACAACACGCTCCTATTTGAGAAGGGAAAGGGAAGGGGCATGGGGCTTTCGTTATACCTACAACACTAAAAGTTATTTTTCTTTTCCCTCTAGGGTGGGGAAGGGGCTTGGGGTTTTCGTTATACACTAAAAGTTATTTTCCTTCTTTCTGAGGTGGCAAGTTGGTATCTAAAAATTTTACCAGCAATTTAATTCTAGTCTATTTTATGAATTTAACTGTAAGTATTTTATTAATTAAAAATTATTTATATAAAGAGAGAGGGGGTGGATGGATACAAGATTATACTCTAGGGTAAAAAAGTAGAATTCAAAATAAAACATAACAATAACAAAAAAATTAAGTGAAAAACAGTAATAGTTTTAATCCATTTTCGATAATACTTTGAAGATTTTTCTTTCCACTATAATATTTTTAACTATACTTAAATCAAATGTTGTTTTGATAGCTATAATCAACAATGTCAAATAATATATTTTTAAGAAAATCTAAAATTCTTCAAGAGGCTATCAAATTTTAATTAGAATAATAAACCTTATAAAAGTTGTGCTATTCTTAATGATTACCTTATGTAGTGATATAGTATAGTATTTATATTAATATTTAGTCTTTTAAATAAGTAATATTAAATTAAGCTATCAAAAATTATAATTATATTATAGGTAAAACAAAAAAATAATTAGGCATGGGCTGAGTTTGGAACTTTTATAATGTTTGTTCAATTTAATTTATAATGTGCTTCTTTAATGCTAAACTTCTTAGTTTACCAATTAAAATAAATAATATTTAAAAATTAATAAAAAATATCATATTATGAAAATAATAACATGTGTACATTAGGGTTGCATTTTGAGAAATAGATCATTTTTTTAATACTTTTGTCTTTTGTGGTCCCTTTAATTTTGATTTTATGTTCTCCTTCAATTTTATTCTGTATGGATTACATTAAAATGAAGTGCATTCTATCGATGACTATATTCCTATTATTAATTTCTCACAATGATGTCTCTACCAAAAACCTAACTCTACATCTAAAAAATATTATTATGTTTTGATTAATAAAAAGCAAGATAGGCCTGCACCATTACATAAATGCTAAAAGTGCTACGTAGGGCACATGAGACATGCACACCAAGCAAAAACACAAAAGAGGCAAAACCTTTTTCGAAAAGAGGCTTTTGACCATAACCCCAACTAGTGGAAACAATGTCCCAAACACAGGAAATCACCTAATGAAAATGGAGGGGGTTAGGAGTGTGCCCCAAACCATCCTCTTGAAAAACCCCCTTAAACTAAGAGCAAACTAGCCAAGGGATAAAAAAATCAAAAGCAAATTTGAAAGACATTCTACAACCTTTTATGATTAGGGATACTAGAGAACACTGATCTGGAGACACCCACGAACCTAGTAAAAATAGAAACTCCTAGCCATTCTATAGCAGTAACAAGAAAAGACATCATGGAATGGACTAGCACAAACAAACACAAGGGGTTTTGAAAGGCACCCCAGAACCTTTTTCATGATGAGTAGCCTGCTAACAAAACATCAAGGGTCACCTCAATAGACAAGCTGTCAACAAAAATATTGGCAGACAAATCCCCAGACAGAAAAAATATAGGGTAGAGACCCTAGCCTTCAACCCAGTGACAAGAAGATCTCAACTCAATCGCCAATCTAGAAGTTCTAAGCTAATTGATCCAAACATGCCCACTACATGACGAGGGTAGTAGAAGACAAAAGCAAAAATTGTCAAAAATAACATCTTCTGAAATAAGAAAGAGTCTAGTGCCATCGCGAGGATGACAAAAATAGAGCCCTCTCTGGTTAAACTCCCATAGGGTAACCAACCCTCAGCACTCCTCTGGAAACCACCCGCCACAACATGGGAAGAATTGCCTCCAAGAAGAACACTATCATTCTCAAAAAATACCAAATCCGACCCCCAAAAAAAGCCATCAGCAAAATAATATTTAAATAACAAAACACCTTCAAGGCCCATCTCCATAGGAACACTAAAAGAAGTAGAGTAAACATCATGTCAATTACCCTTCCCAACTAGGAGAGGAGTCCCAAGAGGAAGTCTTAGAGAGAGGAAGGAAAAGCTACCCCACTCCAGAGAACCTCAACACCACAGGAAACCATCCATCCTAGCACAAAATCCCACCTCCATACGATCAGTACTGAGCAGGGGAGCCCAATGCAGCACGCAACCCACCAACAAGAACCAACCCCAAACGAAGTTGCTCCACCAATGAGTGAGAGAAAATTAGGCACACTCAGCCCTGAATAGAATCTAAAATCCCCAATCAACAAAAGCAAAGAGAAGACCACATAGGGGCACACATTAAACACCATAGAATGAAGGGTTGTCACCAAAAACAGACCCTACAAAGTAGGCCCAACCACCAGAGACTCTCGACACCCACCAAACTTAGGAAGCAAGGCAAAGAGATGAATAGAAACCCTGCACCCACCAACGACTCTCCTTGCATACTGTCAAGAAAGATTCACTGATTATAGGAAAAGGAAAAACAAGGGCCCAATCCAATAGGGAAGAAAACCATCATCTATTAGGGGCCACTTCCTAACCAATGACCCAACATGAAATAAGCATAAGGGAGGCACGATATGAGTAGATATCGAGACCCCAGAAAGCGAAAGGGGCGTAATGTCTCTCCAAGCAGAAAACCAAACAAGGAGCACTGAAAGAGCTACAACCACTATCCAAGAAAAAACCAAGCTACTAGCCACCTAAATCCCCTAACCATCCTCATCGTCGCCCTCACCTCCATCCTCTACATCGTACCCTGAAGAACCTACACCTCTAGAAACCCTAACACTCCTCGCTCCTCCTTGCTCCATTGAATCTTGGTGTACTAGTTCATTTCTTATAAATACTATTATGTTTTTCATTGTAATGATGAGAATTAAATTTTGATTATAAAATATTTGATTCACCAACTTGTCATTGAGCCAATCTACTTTTAGCACATACTTAGAGATATATTTGCAATGTGATAGATATTGACTCCATTATGATTGTCAATCAAACAAGGGGAGGTTTACACTATGTGGTTTAGCATAGAAGCAAGAAGACTACAATTTCTAGAAATGGGGTTTTCCTTTGGGTGTTAAAAGCCCAATTTCATTCCCTTTCACAGTGGAAAATCTATCCACTTTGCCTCTATTTTAAATAAAAGGCTATACATTCCTTGATTTAGAAGCTTTCCCTCATTCTATAGTTGCTTAGATAAAAAATAATAATTAATTGCTCCTATTTTAACCCTTCTATAGTTTTCGACGATTGAGAGGACACAAAACTAACAAAAATAGAGTTCTTGGTTACATTAACTTAAAAAATTTATAAATTGTAATCTTAATTTGACAAATAATTTGGAATGGATAAATCCAATGTAATATTTTTGTGAATTATTGTTATTTTTGTGAATTATTGTTATTTACAAATTTTGTAAGCAATGCTAAATTTACCCTTACCCCTTCAATTTAAGTGCTTAACATCCCTCCGGGCTAAGGCTCTGAAGTATTACCGTGCCCGTTTCAATAACATAAATTATTTTGATGTGATGGTATTGAGCAGATTTTCTTTGGATGGAACTCCCGTGAGAGTGTTTAAGAACAACGAGAATGTGGGTGTGGCGTATCCAAAGAATCAAGGCATGAGAATATATTCGAGTCTGTGGAACACAGACGATTGGGCAACTAGAGGTGGGCTTGTGAAGATAGACTGGAGCAAAGCCCTCTTCGTCGCCTCATACCAGAGTTTTAATGCACAGGTGTGCAGTACTTCTTCCTCTGACTGCTCTGCAAATGCATGGTACAATCAAGCAGCATTGGATTCGGGTGAGCAGCAGCAACTTGAATGGGTGCGCAAGAACTATATGGTATATGATTACTGTTCTGACACCAAAAGTTTTCCACTGGGCCTTCCTACTGAATGCACCCGTTAGACATCAAACGCTGAGTCAATCAACTCTACCTTCGAACAGGAAATTTTTCCCTCCTCTTTAATTGTACAATATTCACACTCTTTCATTCTTTTAACTTTCCCACAATTTCAATGTATTATTTCTTTCAACATGGAATAAAAGAAGGCTTCACACCTTTGGTAGATTATGTGGATGTAAAATCTTATATGAACAAATGCACACGAGTGCCCACCTGATTCCGTCCAGTAATTTCGGTTCTATTTCATAATCATGAATGCTTAGATTTATTTCTCATTTATTTCTTTTATAATCCCTCTCATTCCAAGACAATATCAATCAATGATACTTCTACACATGGTGATAATAGAATCATAATTCCAAAATCAACAATCAAGTTTACAAGGCAAGTCCCAAATTCCTGCAAGAACACTTTATCTATCAATACATATAAACAAGGTTAGATATAAATATTCCTTTAATCAGATATATTTCCTAGTGATCTAGACATCACCAATTTATTCCACATACAATATCAATTTTGTGTTTAGATTGGTCATGGATACTGTGCTTTACAAAGGTCATGTATCATGTTTGGGTTGCATAAAATTTTAACTTAGAAATAATTATGAAACAAATTTTGACTCACAGATTAGTCACCCAATTTTATCAAGCATTGATCATATGTGACAGTGTGATCAAGAGAAATAGAGGAAGGGGGAGATATAGGGAGACAGAGAAAAATAGATATAAAGAATTTGATTATTTGCTTAAGTTCTTGCTTAACTACATAATACTAGAATGGTTCTTTTCTTGATTGATTGTGAGTAAAGGATCAAAATTCTTCAACCCTAATGTATAATGAGATATTTAGTTATATAATTTTCTTAATCACTTCCTTGAGTTACTTGTAGAATTGGATGATGGCTAATTTTATTTTTTATTATTTTGAAATTGTAAACTATGCTTCTCTCTTTAACATGGTAATTTCAAGTGTGCCAAAGAATATTTTCTTCCTATGCCATTTATTTCTCTTCTCATTTGTTGTTGGATACTCCTAAGATTAAAAAGTTAAATAAGATCATTGGTAGTTTCCTTTAGTTTATGGTCAATTTAATAAAGTTAACATGGTATATAACATCACATTTTGACTTATCTTAGAGCAAGTGAATTTGTGGCGCCTTTTTTACAAAGTGTGGTTGCAAAGGTGATCATTATGATATTTACAATGGTTCAAATTTAGTTGCTAGAATGAAGGTGGGTAGTTCAACATAGTGTACTCCATCAAGGACAATTCCATGAGAAAGAAGTACACCATCCCCTAATTTTTATCTGATCTAACTACCCTAAGAAATCTCCTCATAAACACATAAGGAGTTGGAATGCTAGCAAAACATTGCAAATTACTAAGAATGGATATCTCTGTGTGCAAAAGTCCAGCTTTTGTGTAAGCTTTGTCTAGATAATGTGAATAAAATCTTCAACAAGAGGAATAGAGATTTCTTCATATTTTTCTCCAATCTATAACCTCTTGCAATCCTTCTCATGGGCCAAAGTCAACAATGAAACTTTGCAAAGATCAACATGGAGAGATACCAAGACAATTCAAAACAAACCAAAACTAAGCGCAACAAATTAAAAAATGTTTTTGGTCAATGTGGATTGCTTGTCTACTTACGTGCTCTTGCACCAAATTCAAACTATTATGTGGATCTTTAAAATTATTCGGGGATTATTAAGTAGAGATTTGCATTAATGAAGATAAGGTGCATTTGCGAGTTTGATCTTTGTAAGGTAAAGCCAAGTAAATCAATTTCATTTGAAAAGTAATTTCTTACACTATCATTAGGGTATCCACCTAGGGTAGACTCTATGTTGCAAGATTAGGCATCAATTAGTCTAGAAGGTCAACCATTCATTCTCATAAATCAAGAAATCTTGCAAACTTTTTAAGTTTTTACACTTCCTTTACTTTGATTATACAACCTATTGTTGAAAATTTCTATTAATTTTATGGTGATCTTTGATTATTAAAAGCCTAGAGGATTGTTTATAGTCTAGTTTTCACTATCTCGATGATGTATACAACTATCATTGAAAGTATTTAAAGGATTTCTGACGTAATCAATATTTAGTTGCATTAGTTATCTAGATGCTTGAAACAATGCAACAATCCTTAGCAAAGAACAACAATCACAATTAAAGTATAAAGTCGTAGTTTTTGGTGTAATTGAGATATTTATCAAAATTCAAGTGTAGTTTTTCGAGTCAAACTCATTGACCCATATTTCATGGGTAGTGGTTCACAAGAACCCATCTCTCATGAGAATGAATGGTACACTTAGCACTTATTGCATTAAGATAAAATTTTAGTATTGGATCTTTTCCAAGATGTCACCCATCTGAAATGTACTCCTACTCCAACTGAAATGTTTTTAACAATAGAAATTCCCAAAATTAATTGCACTTAACTTGCTATCCTATTTGATAAACTTTCAGCAAGTGTTGTGAGTTCCCTTTAGTTTATTAATTGATAATAACTAGGATATAGAAATTACAGAACTGAAACTGAATTAAGTCAAACATTTAAGACCTGCAATCTTCTTCAATATTCGTATTCTTCACCGTAGCATAAAATTATCAAGAACAAATTTAACAGCCAGTTCCCTTTGGCGTTCATTAAATGAGCTCAAACTAACAGAGGTGTAAGGTGCAGATTCATTCCAGGCAGTTTGGAGTAAATATTGACTCTCCCGTACAAAACACTAACAGGAAATTCGAATGTCATTAAGCAATTCTGTTTTCTAATGGAATGATGATTACGAGTGTCTTCAATGACCAAAATATGACACCTCAGACGTGGACGACAAGAAAATTCAACAAGTCCGACTTCCCCGAGATTTTACGGAAACTAACGCAGCCGTGTACAGTAAAAAAGAAATTCGAAACTCTGATAACAAGTCAAATTTGAGATATATATTAAATTGTCTTGGATAGCATTTGTTACACACAAACATAGATTTATCTGATAAAATTACGCGTCGCAATCATATATTTAATACAAATTATATAGCAAAATTTTTATTTGACAATAATCTTTTTTTAAATTTCTAACATTAATATTGCATTGTATGTAATACTCACCCATTCACATAATATAATATTTTATCCATTATTAAATCATTCCTTTTAGAAAAAAGAAAGACATTGGTACACAAAATCTAACACTAGCACTTGCACCAAAACAAGGTGCGAGGGTTACGCCGATAGCAATGTATACTTTCAATGATAAATTGGAGGGTACAAAATTACATAATGTTAAAATTGCATTTATTAATGATAATTTTTTATTTAATGTAATCAAATCGATTTTAAAATATAAAAAATATAAATACAAATGAATGCAAATTTATCCAGGATATTATAATTTCTTGTCTTGGTTTGAGGCAACTCTACTTTTCCCTTATAAGCCCTTTCTAGTGTTTCAACATTTCTTATCTCGATGTGCCTATTTAATTTGTCATCCATCGCATGACTTTCCCTCCAGTCAACTCTTACCCTCTAACCCTAAACTTTACCCTTATCCTAATTCTAACCTTAACCCTTACTATATCCCCAATTCTGATCCTTAAATTAAACATAATTCTAACCCTAACCATACTTTGACATCACATGGGGAAATGATCGTGCTAAGATACTTGACAATGGCCAACGTTTGCAGCTTACTCTCGATCAGTCCTCAGGTATATTCATCTCTTTTGCCTACTTCATTTATATGATTTTAATAGTATGCTGAACCGATGCTTATCTCCTCCCCTGCCTCTGCTGTATGAAAACAGGTTCAGGGTTCCAATCCAAGAATGAATATCTCTTTGGCAATATTGATATGCAAATCAAGCTGGTTCCTGGTAACTCGGCTGGTACTGTTACTGCATACTATGTAAGTCTCTCCCTCCATTTCATTTTGTAGCCCTAAAATTAGTACTGGGTAGTACTAGTATTGTTGTGGGAAGTTGAGCATGGTCTAATAAAATGGTGATGTTCTGTCGCAGCTCTCTTCACAAGGGAATACACACGACGAAATAGACTTTGAGTTTCTGGGAAATCTGTCTGGAGATCCCTACATTATGCACACTAATATTTTCTCTCAAGGCGAAGGCAACCGCGAGCAACAATTCTACCTCTGGTTCGACCCCACTGCAGACTTTCACAGTTACTCTCTGCTCTGGAATCCCCAACAAATTATGTAAGTTAGTATTTTCCCTACAACTTCAAATCAGCTACTGAATGTCCTCTTTTGCCTAGCCCTCCAGTTTTAACATCATTGTTGTACTTATATTGTGCATTTCTGATAGTGTGCAGGTTTTCTGTGGATGGAACTCCGGTGAGAGTGTTCAAGAACAGTGAGGATCTGGGCGTTGCATATCCGAAGAATCAGACGATTGGGCAACAGAGGCGGTGCAGTAAAGATCGATTGGAGCAAATCCCCATTTGTGGCATCTTATGGAAATTTCAAAGCAGAGACATGCTCTGCCTCCTCTAATTGCTCTGTGAATTCATGGTATGCTGCAGAGGCATTAGAGTCAAGTGAGCAGCAGAAACTTGAATGGGTGCACAAAAATTATATGATTTACGATTACAGTCGCCAGGCGTCCAACTGAGCTCAAAGGACAAATACTTTAACCAAATTCATTAATTCAAATTCTTTTATTCTTTCAAATTTTGTGGCGATTTTGAAGCCAAGGAAGCTATATATGTAACGATTGGATCCCAATCAATTGAATATGTAGCTCAATATTCATTTTGTTAGCATTTGAAGAGATTCAGAATTCTTTCTACTATGGACCTCTTTTTTTGAATTTTGTTGTTGTCGTGAGTAATGACGTTTGCTTGAAGTCAATTATGATTAAGGAAAAATCTATATAGGGGAAAGGATCCATTAGTTGTGCACCCTAACTTCGCGCTTCTCAAAATCTTACTTGGAAATTTCAAATCACTCTGATTTTTTTACAGCAGCTTACTTGGCAAGTCCCTTGCTTATAACTAAGGTTTCAGGGCCACATCATCAAATATGATGCCACATCAGCATGCTTTTTGCCAAGGTGCCCAAAACAGCCCCCAAAAAAAGTGAGACCACTACGCTGCAAAAGAGACCGCAATAGTTGTGCAGCTGACATGGCATCACCTAATCGGTTACTTTTTACAATATTAGTACATTTTTAACAACTATTGGTACATTTCCTAACAACTATTGGTACATTTGTTTCAAACAATAGGTTTTATTTGTTCAATTTTTGGAACAAAAGGTATCAACAACCCTTACAACAATTGGTACATGCTCAACTACTGGGTCCTTTCCCCTATCCTAACTTATACGGTCATGGTAACACATTTTTTGAACTATTTTTTAAAGTATTTATTTGGTTAGTTTAGCAAAGCTTAATTAATATATGTACATCTTTGATATACATAATCTTAAAGAATAGTTTTAAGCTCATAAGTTACATATAAAGATGTAAAAAAATTTGGTGAATATTAAATAAGTTAATTGGAGATTGATAAGTTAGGATGCAAAACTATTTGATTCTCTTCCCTACTATTACCCAAAGGTTGAGCTATTAATTTCAAAGAGAAAAACATATACTAGCTATTAATAGGTGTAATATGAAATTCTATATGTTACAATTGAAAAGAAGTTTTATGATGGTAAAATATTATGTATGTTGCACTTGAGGTATTTGCAATAATTTTTGTGATGGTGAAAGTCTTCTTAAAAAAGACAAAATAATATTTGCTTAACGAAGAAGTATTATTAAGTAGTAATTTGGAAGTCAATTAGTAATATATGGAAAACGTTTGTAAATCAATTATGTATGTAATTGTAGTGGTGAAATTTGCATATCATGATGGTAGTTCAAGTAAATTGGTGGTTTCGGGTGGTAGGTAAGCATGATAGATAGTTAAGAGTTAAAATGTCTTTCTTTTTGAAAATTTTGGTAATCTTTATACTTATATTATGAATGAAATATTTCAATTACCAATAGAAAAAATGCATGTTGATAAAATAAATAATTATAATAAAAAATTATTATTTTTTTTATAGTCAAATCCTTAATTGCATATAAAACTTGATACAAAATATATGTAGTCCATTAAATGCTTCAATTGATTATAGAATAGAAATAAATGAAATAAATTTTATTACAAAACAATAAAAAACTAATTAGAACTAAAATCATGTAACATAGCTAAAATTCTATCTCATATAACATTTATTAGAATTCAATTTTATCAATTATATAATTTTAAATTCGGTATCATGGTTCATCTCAACATGAATGTACCTTAAAGTCTATGTTGGAATTGAAATGCATGTTGATAAAATTTGAAATTTTTCATCATGAAGGGACAAGTGGCTTGGTGGTGGATAATTTTACCAGCCACATGAGTGAGTTCTAAGTTTGACGGTTAGGGCATTCAATATTCTCATTAATGCACATATATTTCCTTGTAGAAATACATATAATCATTATCATTGAAAAGGGTCCCAATAACTATTGTTTACATGACAATGTACATTCACTCCAAAATTGGGAGTAAATATACACCTTTAAATTGTTTAGTAATTTGAGCTCCTTGAGTGAATGTTAGTCCATTCAATGTTTAAGAGAGAAATGGACTTCATTAATCACCACATTCTGGTAGAGATGAAGTGTAAAATTGCTATTGACCAATTGACCACTGAAAAGCATGATGTTCAATTAAAGTGTAGATAGATGGGACACTTTGTGCAAAAAACCTCTCTAAATATTGTATTATGTTTATATTGTGATTGGCATGGTAACATAAAATGGCTAATTTAAAGAAATATACTCAAAAATGGTATCTTAATCTTTGGGTCATAACTTAAAAACAAAATTAAAATAATCCTTTCAATATTTTAAATAATATTAAATTTGAGAACAAAGTTAGTACAATACCAAAGAATATTAAAGTTGAGAAGGAAGTTAATATAACATTAAATTGTCAAATCATTGATCAATATTGTGTGCAATTCAATCTAACACATAAACAAAAGATTTAAATAACAAAATCTAAACTTTTTTTCACACCTAAATACAAACTCAAGAGTAAGATCGAGAACTTGCAAGAAAGGATGATAGCAAACAAGAAAACTCTGAAATAAAGATTTGGTGATGTGAAGGAAATTGGAGACAACAAAAACATTGAAAGAAAATTTTGGGTTTATGCAAATCTTTATAAAATTGAGCTATCATTAGGCCAAGCATAATTGCAAAAAAATCAAATAAAAGTGTCACACTTTTTTGGTATAGGACAATAGAGGAGGGTGGTGTGGTTGTCTCCTCATCTTTGTGATCCTCTCACATAAGAAAGGTCAGTGTCACCAAGGAATTTTTTCAAGCATGACATATAATTTCATCATTAAATCTTAATTGAAGCTGGGCTCACTACATAGGTTGAAAATATCCCTATGTTCTTGCATCAACGCTTCTTTTTTCACATACACAAAATCCTCTTAATAGATATTTTTTTGGCAAAAACAATAAAGAAAGGGAAAAGGTAAGGTACTCTTTTGTTGGTAAAACCAAAGACTATAACATAGCGAGGAGTGTTTTTTATCATGGATCCATCTTATCATCTCCAAGATAGCCTTCCCATCTTTGGTGTAGCCCAAGAAGCTATAAAGGAAGGTATGCAAACATATGATCAATTAAATAATTAAAATATGCATAACGAAATATGTGAATGATGTTTACACCTTGTGACATAAAAAGAGAAATGGTATGCTCTTATTGTATAGGAAAATAAGGTGGTTGGAAGCAAGAGAATGTATGTTCATTCTAAAGAGAAGATCTCCATTGGAATCAAAGATGGTGAATTTATTGTTATAATTAATAGAATTTGATAAAGATAAATAGATAATTCTGATAATTGAGCCAAATTGGAGATTCTAGCTTGTGAAATCAAAATGTAAAATCACATAATTTATTTTCTATAAGAATATAATCTTTTTTTTGTTTTCCGTAGAGGTATCCTCATGACTCATCCCAGAATTTCCCACCAAACCTTGCCTTGGGCTTACTTTTTGTCAAGTTGGGGTGTTAGTGGGGTGAGAGGAGACAAGACTAATCCCCTAGAGATGTGTGTAGTCGCCCAAAAATCACACACATAGGTTTAATCAGGCTAGCGAGAATCAACCTCAGGACCTATATGAGAAGAACCTAAAGCCCTTAGCCAACTACGTTGCCATGCGGGCTTCTATAATAATAAAATCTTAAATTGTTTCCTCAAAAAATAATAAGATTCTATTAATTCTTCTATCATGTTTTTTCAAGAAAATGAAAACATGTGTAATTTTACCAATTTGAGGACATGCACAATCCTTAAAAAATAGAATAATTTCCACAATAAAAGTCATATGTTATCTCCTTTTAATTCTTTCATTGTATTGTGATTGAATGACTGGATTATATGGTTATACTCTCTCTCTCTCTCTCTCTCTCTCTCTCTCTCTCTCTCTCTCTCTCTCTCTCTCTCTCTCTCTCTCTCTCTCTCTCTCTCTCTCTCTCTCTCTCTCTCTCTCTCTCTCTCTCTCTCTCTCTCTTCATCACTTTTCACATATCTATCTGGAACTTATTGGAGGTGCGTTTTAGCCAATTCTTCAGCACTCTCAACTAGAATAAGAGATCTTCTCCAGTTGGGTGAGCTACCCAAATCAATTGAAACCATTATACCTCTCTTTTTCAAAGCTGATAAAATATTCAACCTAAGAAATTAGTGTGTATCTTGAAGATACAAGAAACACCTTTTGTGGAAACAGAGGTTCGCTAGTATATTTATAGCAAGTTAGGTGGGCAAAGTTGAAATTTAAACACATAACAATGAGGAATTCTAAAAAACATGTAGTTTAGACACCACAAATTAAATATTTAATTATCGCATGCTCTGTTTAAACAATGCTCAAAATTTCTTACTTACGACATTCTTGAAGATATCATTGGGATTTGTTGCATGCATGCAAATGCTTGAGCTTTAGGTAAGCAAATAATTGTTAGTGCTTGCAATATTCTTGTTAGGTCTTGTAGTTGGACACATTATCTAGGTTGGACATCCTACTGCGCTAGGGATCAATGGAGATCCCAACTCCCCGTCTCACAAGTCCTTTATTGGATCATAGGAATCATAATATTGGAATGCTAGCCCTTATAGTTGACAACTTAACATCGATTCAGCCAGACATTAAAGAAGGAAGTGCCCCCATTTCAGGGGAGCAGGCTCCTTCGACAACTATTCCAACATAAACAAAAGAGACTGCAGGTTCATCACAACAACCAAACCTGGAGGCCTCTCTATTCAAGGCGATCCAGCAACTAAAATCACCATACCCAAAATAGGCCATGCACACTTGGATCTGCCTCTGCGACCCTTTTTTATATAGTTGTTTCGTGGGGAAAATGACAAAATAGAGGAAGCAAACAAATGTTTAAATCGAATATTTCATTGATTTAGCAAACAAAACCCTACTTGCAAGAACAACAAAGAAATGAAACACAAAGAAACCCAACAACTGACAAATCTACAAGGTAGGGTTTCAAGCAAACATACGAATCTCCAAAAGTGCCCATGTTCCCCTATTGTATGGCTCTGCTCAAAGTTGGAAGAATCACTTTGTGAAAAAAAATGTTTTTGCCACTCTTGACCCGGACTTCTCTTTTTATCTCTTTCATTTGTTGTTTCTCTTCATGGAGATGGATAAAGGGGCTAGAATAGTTCACCCTAAATCTGATTTCCATTGACAAAAATCCACCATGCTAGAATCCTTTGAGTTCAAAAACACCACCAAACCAAAATAAAAAGAAACCCAATAACCTATAATCTCCGGGATAGGGTTTGAAGCAAGTATACCTCACAGTCTGCATAGATACATTCTCCAACAAACAACCGCACAGCCCTTGAACGTGGCAAAACGTCTAGGGTTTGAGTCGCTTATGATTCAACTACTTGTCGTCGAGAAGACACACCCAAGCAAGTAGGATGACAAATTTCAAGCAGTAACTGAAGAATTTGCACAATCACATAATTTCTTCCATTGAACCCTAAGATATTAACAAACGCCACCAATCGACATAAATGCCACTGTCAAACTACTGGAGTCATACAATTTCACTGCTAGATAATAAATGATGAAACACATAAAATCAAGTGACTACCCAAACAAAAACATGGCATTGTCTGAAAATGAAGAGTGGTCAGAAAGATGTCAGAAGTCCGATAATTACCAGAGCGCTGACACTTTGATGGACAAAAGCCCAAACAGAGAACCTATCAGCTAAATATAATATTCTATCAATTATTAAACCATTCTTCAAAAAAAAGAGAGACATTGGTATACAAAATCTACGGTTACAATTAAATACTATTCCAATAAGTATACCAGCGTCCTCCTCACATGTTTGAAGAATATTAAAAAAAACACGCGGTATGTGGCGTTTGACCGCTTTGTGGACAGGTGAGATGTCGACATCCAAGAAACTACATTTTAAGTAGCCTCGGAACTGCACCCACACTTATGGAATACAACTCCTCTTTCATAATCCGCACACCTATGCCAGCTGTTGCATAATGCACACAGCTATGCTGCCTGTACTCAACACTACACTCTTCCAGCTGGATCTCCGAGTGCAACAAATCCCAAAACCTTTACTCGCTGTAAATACAAAGCGCGCACTAACTCATCCACGTTAACAACTCTAGGTGAAATTTCTTGCTACTTTCCATTTCTTACCTGACCCTGCCTATGTATATAAATTCCATCGATTTCCTTCTGCAATCCAACATTCACATCATCTTTACCTCTATCAATACTCATACGGTTTGCATTCTTGTCTTCAGTTGTCAATGGACCTCATTCTATGTGCTCTCCTCTTAAGCCTTGCACTTGCATTCTCCCACCTTGTATCTGCAAATTTTTACAATGACTTCGATATCACATGGGGAAATGATCAGGCTAAGATACTTGACAATGGCCAACGCTTGCAGCTTACTCTCGATCAGTCCTCAGGTATTTATCTCATATGTTTACTGCATATATATATATATGATTTTTAGGGTATGTTGAATGGATCCTTATCTCCTCTGCCTCTGCTGTATGAAAACAGGTTCAGGGTTCCAATCCAAGAATGAATATCTATTTGGCAAGATTGATATGCAAATCAAGCTGGTGCCTGGTAACTCCGCCGGTACTGTTACTGCATACTATGTAAGTTTGCCCCTTCGATTCACTCTGCACTCCTGAAATGAGTAGTGGGTAGTACTAGTAGTATTGTTGTGGGAAGTCGAGTATGGTCTAATAAAATGGTGATGATCTGCTGCAGCTCTCGTCACAAGGGGATAAACACGATGAAATAGACTTCGAGTTCCTGGGAAATCTGTCTGGAGATCCCTATATTATGCACACCAATGTTTTCTGACAAGGAAAAGGCGGTCGGGAGCAGCAATTCTACCTTTGGTTCGACCCAACAGCAGACTTCCACACTTACTCCCTGCTCTGGAATCCCCAACAAATTATGTAAGTAATTTTTATATAATCCCTGCAACTTCAAATCAACTATTGAATGTCCTCTCTGGCCTGGCCCTCTACTTTTAACATCATTTTTGTAGTTGATAATGTGTATTTCTGATATTGTGCAGGTTTTCTGTGGATGGAACTCCAGTGCGAGTGTTCAAGAACAGCGAAGATTTGGGCGTTGCATATCCGAAGAATCAAGCGATGAGATTATACTCAAGCCTGTGGAACGCAGACAATTGGGCAACCAGAGGCGGTGCAGTGAAGATCGACTGGAGCAAATCTCCATTTGTGGCATCTTATGGAAATTTCAAAGCAGAGACATGCTCCGCCTCCTCTGATTGCTCTGTGAATTCATGGTATGGTGCAGAGGCGTTGGAGTCGAGTGAGCAGCAGAAACTTGAATGGGTGCGCGAAAACTACATGATTTACAATTACTGTTCGGACAGTAAAAGGTTTCCACAGGGCTTACCTGCTGAATGCACTCGCTAGGCATTCGACTGAGTTCGAAGGATTGAGATACAACAAGTTTCACCAAATCCATTAATTCAATTCTTTTATTCATTCATTTTTTGTAGCGATTTTCAAGCCCAAGAGGCTATACTTGTAACTATTAGATCCCGGTCAATTGAATATGTATCTCAATATTCATTTTTTAGCATTTCCAAAGAGTTTAAAATTTCTTTCAACCGTGGACTTTTTTATGGCTATAGTTAGTAATGATCTTTTCTTTTAACTTTAATTTTAATTCATATCAAAAGAACAATCACCCTATGGTAACTAATAGGGCGATACTATTGTAATTTTTGAACGGTTCTTTTTTAAGTGTTCTTTTGGACAGTTTAGCAGAGTCTAAACTATTATATCTACATGAACACTATCCGATGATGCATTTATCATGCTTGTTGAGCATTAATTGCATTTGGCTTTTAAGAGTTTGTGGTCTATTGGTAATTAAACATGGTTTTTAGGGACTCAGTCATAATTAACATTATGATAAATCCTATCTCTACAAATTCTCTTTAAAACCCTACCTCGTTTGATCCTACCTTTCTAAGTGTTCTCATCAGTTATGTGTTTCATCAATTCATTTCCTCTTCGTGGCATGTGTTTGTTTGTCATTTGCATCCCATGGTTCATTTACCCGTCGTTCTCATCTTCCTTTTTCTTTTGAAAATTCTAGATATGTTTGAAATGGCATAGCCCAAGGTATGCTTATCTATCCATCAAAATTTTAAAATCCAAATAGTTTCCAAAGGGGTATAGTAAGAAAAAGAGATCCAAATAGTTTTCAAAGGGGTATAGTAAGAAAGAGAGTGAACCAAGTACTCATTATATTGCCACTACTTCTATAAAGTTATTTGTTTCATGCCTTGAATTTCTACAAAGTTTACCAAGTTGACTAGACCTATTAATCATGTTCTTTAATAGACTTTACTTAATTCTAACTTGATTAATCTTCTTCCTACTTTCCAATTAGATCTGTCTAGAGGGTTGTACTTGATATTATAATGATAATTCATCCATTAGTTATCTTAGAGTCAATGGAAATCATACACAAATTTATATGGTATTAAATAATATATGACTCAATTAACAATAATATGATTAATTTGAAAGTGTTAATGATGGGAAAACCTTAAGTTAACTACTTCCAATCAAAACATATTTGTATACAAATCCTTTTACTTTGTATAATCAATCTCACAATATGGATATATTCTTTAGTTGTTTGAGTGCCTCACTGCTAATATGACACATATGCATATAAATAGAAACAAGAAAGATCTGATATAATGTTAATTTTTCAACATATCTAGTTACATAAATTCTTTTGTGGGTATGTCGCATGATAGAGATTTTCTCCTCCCTCTTCTTCGGTGATTTCCTTTTATGATAATGACATACCAAATAACAAATAATATGAATCATTGTACGTGTATGGTCAGATAGTATCTTTATTGACCCAATAAATTCGTATAACATTTTATGATAGATTTTTTACATGACCATCATTTTCATCAATATAGCTATATACATTATAGAATTTCATTTCAAATGACCAATGCCTATTATGGGTTACATCATCTTTCCTATACAAGTGGGTCTTAAAGTGACGAATATCTTATTCAAATTATCACTTTTTTTAGTAGATTATTTATGTCATGTGGTATACTATGGCTTGAATAGTTAAAATAAGTATCTTATATGGTACACTAATGTTTGAAATATGTTCATTGGGATAATATTGTCAAAGTAGAGAGAGAACCATGTGTCCTTGCTTATGAAATATCATTTTATTTATTAAATATATGTCTATGAATAAGTCATTATACATACGTACACATACACATACACACGCACACGCACACACACATGAACACACATGCACACACCCATCCACACACACATACACATATAGAGACTTCTAACAAGCTTATTTATAAGTGCTCAAAAAAAAAAAAAAACATGATTTAAATACTATACATTTTGATGAGAATTGAAGAATCAATGATGAGTTATATGAAAGAAAGACGCGAGGCCTAAAATAAATTGCATTTGGAACCCTTCCTAAGAGAGAAAATTTTGATATTGATGAGCCTCTTGAGGACAATGGATGTCCTTATTTCTCACATACAATTACAAGAGAAGAAAAAAAACAAAAATTTAATTCTTACCCTTCACATGAAGACAAATAAGAATATTTCATTTCTCATTAATCACAAAAGAAAAGCAAGGAAGATTTCATCCTTATCTTCCACAGAAAGCAAATAAACTAATATTTAACAACCTGATTGCTTCATCTTCTAAATATTCTACTACATGTGTTCCAAAACAAAATTCCATTGATAATAAAAAACAAACTACATCCATGGAGTCACATCCAAAAACATTATGTAAAGAAAGATAAAGTACACATTGCACCTATTTCAACAATCTTTACTAAGAGAACACTTTCCTATCACAATGAAAGCCACTTCCTAGAGGGTGTTTACAAAGAACATAATCAAGATGAAGATAATTTGATTGATGATAATCACATATTTGAATCTTGGATTATCCATGCTCAACCCAAATACATTAACTTATTTTCATATGTTATATTGCATATCTCCCACTTGGAGAATATATCCTCTATAGCATTCAACATATTTCTATATTGATGATGGTATGTTTACACATTATATGATCTACATAATTCTCATGATTGCATCTACCAATTAGTATGCTTGGTTGTATATTTTCAATCACATGATCTTTTCTTGTGATGATTATGTTTTCCTTTATTCTTGTTACGGTTATATCTTATGACTATCACATGTTTTTGATAACCATGGTTTATCTTATGATTATATCTTATGACTGCCACATATTTATCCTAACCATGGTTATATCTTATTTTAACATGTCAATGATGATTACACTTTATCCATGCTTATCATGATGTCATCTCACACTTATCATGATGATCATCATATACTACCACTACCATGCTCACAACAAACTTTAATTTCTTTAGGTGACAGGCGTTGTGTAACAACATGGGAACTCTCGCATACCCACCACTATCATTGTACAGGACATCATCTGTGTTACTCTCCCTCTTTCTTTTCCTACCTGTTGTTTTCTTCTGAAAAACATATTGTAGGTACTCTGACTCATCATGTTGCTTTGTTGACACTATTTTCCACATCTGCTCTGCTCATTAAAAACACATTCGAGAAGAATATTGCTACAGGTTTCCTTGTTTGTCACGGTAATACACCCGTGGTTCAATTTCAAACCCTATTCCTCCTATTCAATATACACACAAAAATCCATCAGTCAATTTTTTAGGAGAGGATACATGATAAAAATCAAAGAGGAAGTTGCAGACAAGAAATAAATTCACTTACTTTATAGAAGTGCAAACATAGTTGCAGTGGGGTATGGAGGAAGAGAAGAAGAGAAAGAGGGATGGGGTATGGAGGAAGAGAGAGAGAGAGAGAGAGAGAGAGAGAGAGAGAGAGAGAGAGAGAGACCTTGTATGCGTTTGAGAGGGAGAGATGATACACTTACATGTGTATATATATGTTTAATATATTATATATATACATATATTATATGTATATAAACATATTATATATACAATGTCATATTATACACATATTATATGTATATACACATATTATACATACAATGTCATATTATACACATATTATACACAGAATATCATATTATAAAATAGCGTGTACATTCTGTTTATAGTAAAGGTAGCGCGTACACGCTGTTTATAGGGAAACAAGCACATACGCACTGCTTACACTATAAGTACCCCGTACGCGCTTTTTAAACCATAAGTACCCCGTACGTGCTTTTGACTGTTTAGGCTTGGAAATTGGCCTGGATGACAAAGCTATGGATTGGAAGTTTGATTTCCCTCCATTTCTCTCATTTTTGACGTGTTTTATTTTATCAACTTGGTTTATCGACTTTGTCATCATCAGGTTTACACTTCATAAAGTGGGTATTTCTAAAATTGCCACCATATTTTCACCCATCTTTTGAGCTTTCTAACCATATAATTTGTTTTCAATTTGAACAACAACAACATATTATTATTGAATTTCTTTTACTAGTGTCTCCATAGTTCTCACAGACATAGGTGCACCATTTTTTGAATAACTTTTGATATACTTATCCAAATTTAAAAAACTTTATACATTGTTGTAGCGCACTTTATTCTTTACAATTTAAAAAAAAAAAATTGTATTTTCGATTTGTTTAGTGCAACTTATGCTTTGTGCACAAACAGGTACCTAATTTTCAGGATGTGCTCGATTGGAAAAATCATTAAAAAAAAAAAATACTCAACAAAAAATTACAAAAAAACACACATCTTCTAGTGCCCACTCTTAACTATCTTTATGCCAAAGGATTTGTCAAAATACTAAATCTAACTATGAATTTTTTGATGCGCACGTCAGACACTATGTTATGTTTTTCAGAAAAAATCAGGGTCAGTTTTTCGTGTGAGAAGGATTTGACCCCCTTAATCTTATCCAATTTTGAAAACGTTTAGTAGTTTGGAAACTAGATTTAGAGTAATACAATATTTGTTCTTTGATTATCTTCATATCTTGAGTGGATGACTTTCAAATTTTGCCTCCAAGTTCAGGTTCACCTGATTTCAGAAAAAAAAAAAAAAAAAAAGAGTGTCCACTTATACCCCCCTTTTTGACCACCATCTTTGTGCACTTACCCTAGAGGCAAAGAGATGGGTGAAGAATTGGCATACGGTTTTGAGGTGGAGTACAAGCAGTTGTTGTTCTGATGGCTACAATGTTTGTGATATTGTGAACAACTCTTTCAATGTTTGTATTTGGATTTGACTATTGTTGTGAGCAATTCCTTCAACATTTAAATGTTTCAATGTTTCTATCTGATACCATAACTTAAAGTCTTACATAGACTATACTTTAGCAAAAAGTCATTTAATCTACAGCTATGAACAATTCCATCAACATTTGTATTTGTAAACCAAAAATCAGAAGCTGAAAGTAAATAGAGAAAATATATACTAAATCCATAATGATGAAAACTAAAAGTCTTAAATAGACTAGGATTAATGGAAAAGTTGTTTAATCTAATAATTTAGTATAATATTGAAAATTGTTAACTGAATTGATTCCTTGCAACCATTGTGCATTGTCATTCAGTTTTTATATAGTTTTTTAGAAGTACGTTCCTCTAGCATTAGTACAAACAAGGGAAAGAAAAGTGAAATTATATGTTCCCCAATATGCAGTACTTCAATATGGTAACGGTTATAGAAGTGAATCCAATAATTAACCGGAAGAGCTTGGCAAAGTTTGAAAACAATATCAGACAACAGTTTTGAATCTTTTTTCCGATTGGTCAATAACTGAGACGGAATGATGGAAATGAGGAGTGGACCGGGGAGAAGCAAAGGAATTTAGACAAGAAGGAAAATCTCAATGAACCTATCTTGTTACAATATAAATCAAATCCTCTATAACTGCTTTGGTTTTTAACGGATATTTATTGTGTGTTGTATGTTCTTTTGCCTTATTCTTTTGAAACTTTTTAGTCTGTTGCATTTGTTTTTAATCTTAAGTTAGTTTGACAAGTTGCATGACATAAAGGAGTGTATGCATCACAAGTCAGGCATTGAGGATGACCTTGAATGGTAAGTGTAATGGGCACGGGGAGGACTGAGGTGGCCAATAGACGCACAATGTGATTTCCTTTCCAAAATTTTAATTTGGTGATTAAATTGAAATTTAAATTGAAAGAGTTGGTTTTGAATTTCAAAATTTGAAACAGAGTGTAGATTGAATGCTCTGATTACTTGAAATTTCTTATTCTCCCAACAACATATTTCAAACTTCATCTACCAATGTATTGAACTACGAACTTTTATACTGTTATTGCCCACTTTCTAATAGCATAGAAACATTTTTTAAAGCAAATAGCTTTTAGTGTATGGCAATTATAGTTGCATTCGTTTGTTGTAAGTCCAAAACACATTGCGACCATATTTTCATATTAATATCTTGATCTATTACCAAAGATGATAAGGGAAAACATGTGATACAAGTGAAGCAAGCCATGAATACAACTTTTATTTTCCCCATCTGAGTGCCAACACCGAGGCAATCAGAATACAAAGCTTTCACTACCCTAATCTATGCATAAATTTACCATACCTCTCCTATTTGTTGTATGCATTGACTTATTATGCTTCTATTTGCTTTATGCTCCTATTTTCTTTGTGGTTATTTTATTATGTTGTGATCCACTTCCTAGATTTGTGTCTAGACTCTATGGATCTTTGGTAGTCTTGACAGAAGCCTGAACCACAAAACACCAAACCAAAGTTTTAGAATAATAGTGCTTAGCTATATCATCAAAATCATTTGGTAATGCTAATTTCATCAAACAACATAATAAAAGATTATCTAAAGAAAAAATAATGATATAGAAGTTCCACAATTGTATCACACACTTAAATTGCAGGTATGTTGTGGTCAATTTCTCAATTATTTATGAGAGATGGACTATAATGAAGATAATGATCCATAGATTTATTTTTTATTTTTAATTAATAATTATTAAGATTTCAAATCTCAACTCGCCCCTTAAGGATACCACTGGCGCAACAACAAAAATAAAGATTTCAAATCTAAAAGCTTACTTTTTTCAAGAAAAAATATTTATTAGTATATATATTTCATCAAAAAAAAAGAAAATATCCATCCAATCTACTTTATCATGTTGTGAACCACTTCTGGTATTGGTGCGTGGATTCTTTGGCTTTTTGGTAGCCTTAACAACATCATGAACTTCAAAACACCAGACTAACATTTTAGAATAACAATAGTTGTATCATCAAAACCATTTGACTATGTTGAATTCATCAAACATAATACAAGACTATGTATAATTAAAACTTGTCAATTGTATCACTCACATAAACTATAGGTATGTTGTGTTCAAATTGTCAATTGTTAATGAAAGGTTGATTGTAATGATGATAATGACGAATTTATTTTTTTTAAATTAATATTTTAAATCTAATTTTTTGTATAAACAAGTTGAGACTCTTTCAAAAACCACTCTTTTACCTCAATTTAAAAAAAAAACCATTAGCAAAAGTCTGATACTACACTACAAAACCCATAGCAAGAGAAAAATAGTGCATGACTTATTATGCCGGGGCACCAATACTTATATTTGAATAAACTTGTATGGCTCCTCTCATGATAGCAACATATCTCTCTCCTCTCATAATAGCTTTCTCCACCTAGTTCACATATTCTAAGAGATGACAGAGAAAATCAAATTATTGGTCTTAGAAAACCAAACAAACAACATTACAAAATAAGATAAATTATAGCAAAGGATGAAATGAAGTGGTTGTATCCAAGTTGATTTTCATGTGTTTGACAAATACGTTGTAGCCAACATAGTGTTGTACACATAGAAATTTGTTTGTACTAATTACGAACTGCTAAACATTTCACCAAAATAAGGATTCTGACTATCTCAATACATCTTCACTTTATTTACTATTAATATAATTAAAATTAATAATATATTAGTAATAAACATTTCAGATTTAGATGATTTCGACTCACGACAGAATGAGAGTATGTTTTCAGTATATGGAATGAAGGGTTTATTGGAGAAAAGCATTTTAGTGTAAGGTTGAAAGAGATTTGGAGGCATGGTTTTTCAGATTTGAAGTTCTATGAAAGAATGGTTAAGAAGAATATTTTTTTTATAAATTTAGTGTGAAGGACTGCTTCTAGGGTTCAAAGTTCTCCAGATATCTATTGTCATGTATTTTTTTTTGTCGAGTGCTTGGTCTTGTACTATTTAATATTTTTTTTGGTGGTACCTACTGCTTTTCAATATTTGTGTTGTTGATTCTTGTAACAATTTCACCATTATTTGTTAGACTAAATTTAATTGATCTTATCTTTGCAAAAAATGTTTGTTAAATCCTTTCAAAACTCTATCAATGTTTAATAATATTAAATATAGTTAAATAATAATAAAAATAAAAGATAGGATATTAGAGCTGTCTAGAAATGACTCCTCGCAATAGATCTCACATTACAGATTGTTAAAACATGAAACAAAAACTTTAGTCTTGTTTCTGAAACAAATTCTTAGTATAGATTTATTTTTAGTCAATAAAGACAGAAATGGAATATCTAGGAAATCTTATTGATTTTATGGAAAATCTATATTATAATATGTGAAAGAATCCCCATTCTTCAGAAGCCTTGGCCATTTTTTCGATCTCTTCTTCTCTATGGTGTTCTTGTGCAATCTCACACATATCAATGACAATATTATTTTTCTGAGTCAAATAGATCAAATGCAAATTCAATGATTGCTCATCTCTCTTCATCACTTTTCACATATCTATCTGGAACTTATTGAAGGTACGTTTTAGCCAATTCTTCAGCACTCTCAACTAGAATAAGAGATCTTCTCCAGTTGGGTGACTTGTTGAAATCAATTGAAACCATTATACCTCTCTTTTTCAAAGCTGATAAAATATTCAACCTAAGAAATTAGTGTGTATCTTGAAGATACAAGAAACACCTTTTGTAGAAACAAAGATTTGCTAGTATATTGATAGCAAGTTAGGTGGGCAAAGTTGAAATTTAAACACATACCATATAGTTTAGACACCACAAATTAAATATTTAATTATCGCATGCTCTGTTTAAACAATGCTCAAAATTTCTTACTTACGACATTCTTGAAGATATCATTGGGATTTGTTACATGCATGCAAATGCTTAAGCTTTAGGTAAGCAAATAATTGTTAGTGCTTGCAATATTCTTGTTAGGTCTTGTAGTTGGACACATTATCTAGGTTGGACATCCTACCGCGCCAGGGATCAATGGGGATCCCAACTCCCCATCTCACAAGTCCTTTATTGGCTCATAGGAATCACAATATTGGAATGCTAGCCCTTATAGCTGACAACTTATCACCGATTTAGATAGACATTAAATATTTAGTTTAGACACCACAAATTAAATATTTAATTATCGCATGCTCTGTTTAAACAATGCTCAAAATTTCTTACTTACGACATTCTTGAAGATATCATTGGGATTTGTTACATGCATGCAAATGCTTAAGCTTTAGGTAAGCAAATAATTGTTAGTGCTTGCAATATTCTTGTTAGGTCTTGTAGTTGGACACATTATCTGGGTTGGACATCCTACCGCGCCAGGGATCAATGGGGATCCCAACTCCCCATCTCACAAGTCCTTTATTGGCTCATAGGAATCACAATATTGGAATGCTAGCCCTTATAGCTGACAACTTATCACCGATTCAGATAGACATTAAAGAAGGAAGCGCCCCCATTTCAGGGGAGCAGGCTCCTTTGACAACTATTCTAACAGAAACAAAAGAGACTACAGGTTCAACACAACAACCAAACTTGGAGGCCTCTCTATTCAAGGCGATCCAACAATTAAAATCACCATACCCAAAACAAGCCATGCACACTTGGATCTATCTCTGCGACCCTTTTCTATATAGTTGTTTCGTGGGGAAAATGACAAAATAGAGAAAGCAAACCAATGTTTAAATCGAATATTTCATTGATTTAGAAAATAAAACCCTACTTGCAAGAACAACAAAGAAATGAAACACAAAGAAACCCAACAACCGACAAATCTACAAGGTAGGGTTTCAAGCAAACATACGAATCTCCAAAAGTGCCCATGTTCCCCTGATGTACGGCTCTGCTCAAAGTTGGAAGAATCACTTTGTGAAAATTTTTGTTTTTTGTCACTCTTGACCCAGACTTCTCTTTTTATCTCTTGCATTCGTTGTTTCTCCTCATGGCGATGGATAAAGGGGCTAAAATAGTTCACCCTAAATCCGATTTCCGTTAACAAAATGCCAACATGCTAGAATCCTTAGAGTTCAAAAACACCACCAAACCAAAATAAAAAGAAACCCAATAACCTACAATCTTCGGGATAGGGTTTGAAGCAGGCATACCTGACAGTCTGCATAGATACATTCTCCAACAAACAACCACACAACCCTTGAACGTGGCAAAACATCTAGGGTTTGAGTTGCTTATGATTGAACTACTTGTCGCCAGGAAGACACACCCAAGCAAGTAGGACGACAAATTTCAGGTAGTAACTAAAGAATTTGCACAATCACATAATTTCTTTCACTGAACCCTAAGATATTAACAAACACCACCAATCGACATAAATGTCACTGTCAAACTGTTGGAGTCGTACAGTTTCACTGCTAGATAATAAATGATAAAACACATAAAATCAAGTGACTACCCAAACAAAAACATGTCATTCTCTGAAAATGAAGAGTGGTCGAAAAGATGTCGGAAGTCCGATAATTACCAGAACACTGACACTTTGATGGACAAAAGCCCAAACAGAGAACCTATCAGCTAAATATAATATTCTATCAATTATTAAACCATTCTTCAAAAAAAAAGAGAGACATTGGTATACAAAATCTACCGTTACAATTAAATACTATTCCAATAAGTATACCAGCGTCCTCCTCACATGTTTGAAGAATATTAAAAAAAACACGCGGTATGTGGCGTTTGACCGCTTTGTGGACAGGTGAGATGTCGACATCCAAGAAACTACATTTTAAGTAGCCTCGGAACTGCACCCACACTTATGGAATACAACTCCTCTTTCATAATCCGCACACCTACGCCAGCTGTTGCATAATGTACACAGCTATGCTACCTGTACTCAACACTACACTCTTCCAGCTGGATCTCCGAGTGCAACAAATCCCAAAACCTTTACTCGCTGTAAATACAAAGCGCGCACTAACTCATCCACTTTAACAACTCTAGGTGAAATTTCTTGCTACTTTCCATTTCTTACCTGACCCTGCCTATGTATATAAATTCCATCGATTTCCTTCTGCAATCCAACATTCACATCATCTTTACCTCTATCAATACTCATACGGTTTGCATTCTTGTCTTCAGTTTCAATGGACCTCATTCTATGTGCTCTCCTCTTAAGCCTTGCACTTGCATTCTCCCACCTTGTCTCTGCAAATTTTTACAATGACTTCGATATCACATGGGGAAATGATCAGGCTAAGATACTTGACAATGGCCAACGCTTGCAGCTTACTCTCGATCAGTCCTCAGGTATTTATCTCATATGTTTACTGCATATATATATATATATGATTTTTACGGTATGTTGAATGGATCCTTATCTCCTCTGCCTCTGCTGTATGAAAACAGGTTCAGGGTTCCAATCCAAGAATGAATATCTATTTGGCAAGATTGATATGCAAATCAAGCTGGTGCCTGGTAACTCCGCCGGTACTGTTACTGCATACTATGTAAGTTTGCCCCTTCGATTCACTCTGCACTCCTGAAATGAGTAGTGGGTAGTACTAGTAGTATTGTTGTGGGAAGTTGAGTATGGTCTAATAAAATGGTGATGATCTGCTGCAGCTCTCGTCACAAGGGGATAAACACAATGAAATAGACTTCGAGTTCCTGGGAAATCTGTCTGGAGATCCCTATATTATGCACACCAATGTTTTCTCACAAGGAAAAGGCGGTCGGGAGCAGCAATTCTACCTTTGGTTCGACCCAACAGCAGACTTCCACACTTACTCCCTGCTCTGGAATCCCCAACAAATTATGTAAGTAACGTTAATATAATCCCTGCAACTTCAAATCAGCTATTGAATGTCCTCTCGGGCCTGGCCCTCTACTTTTAAGATCATTTTTGTAGTTGATAATGTGTATTTCTGATATTGTGCAGGTTTTCTGTGGATGGAACTCCAGTGAGAGTGTTCAAGAACAGCGAAGATTTGGGCGTTGCATATCCGAAGAATCAAGCGATGAGAATATACTCAAGCCTGTGGAACGCAGACAATTGGGCAACCAGAGGCGGTGCAGTGAAGATCGACTGGAGCAAATCTCCATTTGTGGCATCTTATGGAAATTTCAAAGCAGAGACATGCTCTGCCTCCTCTGATTGCTCTGTGAATTCATGGTATGGTGCAGAGGCGTTGGAGTCGAGTGAGCAGCAGAAACTTGAATGGGTGCGCGAAAACTACATGATTTACAATTACTGTTCGGACAGTAAAAGGTTTCCACAGGGCTTCCCTGCTGAATGCACTCGCTAGGCATTCGACTGAGTTCGAAGGATTGAGATACAACTAGTTTCACCAAATCCATTAATTCAATTCTTTTATTCATTCATTTTTTGTAGCGATTTTCAAGCCCAAGAGGCTATACTTGTAACTATTAGATCCCGGTCAATTGAATATGTATCTCAATATTCATTTTTTAGCATTTCCAAAGAGTTTCAAATTTCTTTCAACCGTGCTTTTTTATACCTGTAGTTAGTAATGATCTTTTCCTTTTAACTTTAATTTTAAGTCATCAAAAGAACAATCACCCTAAGTTTTGAACGGTTCTTTTTTAAGTGTGCTTTTGGACAGTTCAGCAAAGTGTAACTATTATATCTACATCTTTGATACTCATAATCTTGTTTACGATAAAATTTCGGTGAACATTCAATAAGCTAATTAGGAGATAGCTTAGGAGATTGAGATGCACAAAGGATCCAAAACTATTTGGATTCTCTCTTCTACTATTACCTACTTAAAAAGAACACACAATTCATAATTCATCTAGAAGTTTTTAATTTTTAATGTTAAGATTTTTAGTGTAAATAAGATATGATATATAAAGATTTCTAATCTCATTTATTAGAGGAAAATTGTCAATTTAAAATAGAATTTTTTAATGCGATATGTGTTAGGTAATAGTTCAATAACATTCATATTGGACAAGAGTTAATGAAATGTCATTTTACATATACGTGTACAATATATGTTATGTGCACATATACATATATGTCAACAAGTATATGTGCATATGTATGTGTGTATGTGTTCATAGATTTCAATTAAGTCAAAATTGAAAAAAATAACAAAATTTTCATATAATGTGATTAGTTTTCATGAGAAGATGTTCGTTCGATCAAAAGCTATGATAGAAGGCAATTTAAAATCTTTTTGACGTTTAGTTTCGCATAATCAAGCTCTAATTTGATTGTTTAATTTCTTGGTTGGGTAATTGAAGAATTTGTTTTTAATCTCCAACCTTTTAATTGTTATTGTTAATTATCAAATTCTATTTCAAAAAAATCAAATAAAAGTTTCAGTTATTAAAAGAAAGCGGGGAATAGATGAGTGTCAACTAATTTGGTGAAATATCACATAAGATAGTGTTGCCAATCCAAAATAATCGTGAAAACATAAAGTTTTTAAAAGAATAAAGAATGCTATTAGAAGAGAAGTTTTTAATGCTAGATTCAAGTGTGAATAAGATACGACATTGTGAGGATTTGTAATGCCATTTATTGGAGGAAAACGTAGATTTAAAATACATATTTTTAATGCATATGTGTTGGGGAATAGTTTCTATTCAATAGCACTTATATTGGAATGTCAGTGGAAGATCCCAAAAGAGGGAAATAAAAAGTGAGGTCTCCTTCTATAACACCTTGTAAGGTTATTATTGGATGTTTAAAAACACGTGTAGAGAGAAGTGTTCAGCCAAGCTAGAGGATGGTGATGTGAGAAGAATATAATTGTTGTATCTTGCATCCAAACATTATTTTGTTCTTTCCTTGACAAAGTGGGGTGGAGGGATGGGGGGGGGAGTTCCCCACTCCCCATATTTTTTATTCCCCTTTCTTGTTTGTTCTTGTCTTGGTCCTTTTTGGTTTTTGTTTTCTTAATCTTGTTGTTTGTTTCTTTTTTAATATTTGGTGTTCATCGTTTTGATATGTCAAATGCATTAGCCCCAGTCCTCAATCTCTCTCTTCACCTCATTAGCCTTGTCATTGTGAGCATCATTGTTCTTCATTTTAACATGCTAAAGACAAAAACCCTAATCCCTAATTTAGTCAATGATGATGATGATGATGATGATGATGATGATGATGATGAACACACATGAACACACATGCGCACACACATACACATACACATACACATACACATACACATACACATACACATACACATACACATATAGAGACTTCTAACAAGCTTTTTTATAAGTGCTCAGGAAAAAAAAACATGAATTAAATACTATACATTTTGATGAGAACTGAAGAATCAATGATGAGTTATATGACAACAAGAGGTGAGGCCTAAAATAAATTGCATTTGGAACCCTTCCTAAGAGAGAAAATTTTGATATTGATGAGCCTCTTGAGGAAAATGAATGTCCTTATTTCTCACATGCAATTACAAGAGAAGAAAAAAAAAAAAAATTTAATTCTTACCCTTCACATGAAGACAAATAAGAAGATTTCATTTCTCATCCTTCACAAAAAGAAAAGAAAGGAAGATTTCATGCTTATCCTCCAGGAAAGAAAATAGATTAATATTTAACAACTTGATTGCTTCATCTTCTAAATACTCTACTAGATGCGTTCCAAAACAAAATTCCATTGATAATAAAAAATAAACTACAATGGAGTCACATCCAAAAAGACAAGAACATTATGTAAAGAAAGATAAAGCATACATTGTACCTATTTCAACAATCTTTACTAGGGAAACACTTTCCTATTACAATGAAAGCCACTTGCTAGAGGGTGTTTACAAAGAACATAATCAAGATGACAATAATTTGATTGATGATAATCACATATTTGAATCTTGGAGTATCCATGCTCAACCCAAATACATTAGCTTATTTTCATATGTTGTATTGCATATCTCTCACTTGGAGAATATATCCTCTATAACATTCAACATATTTCTATATTGATGATGGTATGTTTACAAATTATATTATCTATATACTTCTCATGATGACATCTACCACCAATTAGTATGCTTGGTTGTATATTTTCAGTCACATGATCTTTTCTTGTGATGATCATGTTTTCCTTTATTCTTGTTATGGTTATATCTTATGACTATCACATGTTTTTGCTAACCATGGTTTATCCTATGATTATATCTTATGACTACCACATGTTTATCCTAACCATGGTTATATCTTATTTTAACATGCTAATGATGATTGTACACTTTATACATGCTTATCATGATGTCATCTCACACTTATTTACTAGACCTAACATTCATTATTACTTTCACTTGATTTATGAACCAAATTCGGGATACCATGTTCCTATCATTATTTATTTTATTATGATTTTTGCAACTTTCAAGGCTTACCTCATTTACATATCTTTTCTCCTTTCTTCCAAGTTTATTGGATTATTTGCGTGCAAATTTTTTAAGGGGGGGAATATAAGGTTAGTAACATTCCTTTCATGAGTATGGTTGTAGTAGCCAATGTACAATTAAGGCCATTTCATATGGTATCACATTGCTTTTGTTACTCCAAACAATACTTATTAATTCTTTTGACCTAGGTTGTATAATATTGCAATCTTCTCGCTTCTTTCTTTTGGTCATAGATAACGCATACCTATTTTAAATACTTATCAAATGCTCCTCATTAAGTTTTTTATTTTTTCTAGTTTTCTAAGACGAAACACTCATCACAAGGTGGATGTACCAAAAGTGGTATTGATATCCATATCCGTATCATTTTCTAGGTTGAGATATTTTCTTTCATATCTATTAGTTTTCTTACTTTGACAAGAATATTAATAGTAGTTCATATGCAAGTCAAAGTTAGGACAAAATATAATGGTGAAAATTGCATACATGCACATTTTCCATTTATTTTGGGCTTATTGTGACTTAATTATTAAATATATGCAATGACTAGTGTCAATGTGACATGATTTATACATAAAACTTCTCATATAACTTCATCCTTACTTGATTCCATCTACACTCGCTCCTAGTTCCCATTCCCTAACCTTCATTCACCCATCCTCCACTTAAGTTCAAATCCATAATTTGCAAGATTGACCTAGGTCAATCATGTGATTTACAAAAAGGAAGCATAAATTCAAAATTTAAGTTTAAAAATAGACTTGCATCGATACCTTCCAAAGTAATTGTTGTGTGTTGAATTAATGTATGAAACATTTTAGTTGCACCTTGCATAGTTGTATTTAAGGACTATCCCTAATCCATTTGAAGACACATAAGAGATCTCATTCCTACTTCTATATTTAGTATCATAGAGCATCATTACTGCATTATTTGCTTACACCGACATGCAGGGCATACTATGCATGCCTTCTTGTCTTCCATATTTATTAAAAGCCATTAAATTAGTGTTACTAGGGGTGTGACAAAAAGAGAATAAATTATTGCCTAGCAAACTCCCCAAATGTGTTCCTAAACACCATTAATTGGCTAATACAAATCACAAACACCAAAACAAACTTTAAAAACATATATAAGAAGTTGGTAGAGTTGAAATCTATATACTAAAGTTGAAAGTTGTGGGCTAAGTTAAAATGCACAATCACAAAGATTGTTTCTACAATTGTAGAAGTGAACTAAACAAACTTATAATAATCCTCTAGATTCTAAGGCATTCATTTGATTAAGCTTAATTTTTCTTCACATGAACGAATCACCTCTAAACATCCATCACAACATACCTACATTAAATTTTCAAATAAATACACTTATTTATTTTCATATATTCATTTTAATATATCTAAATTAATTAATTTAATTAATCTAAAGTGTTATTTATTTTCCCTTTGTTGTCTTGAAGGACATTGACATGATATAGATCTCAATTAGATTTGTCGTCTTTAAAGACATTGACATGAAAGTTTTTATTGACATTCATGAAACCAACCAATCTATAGAAATCAAAGATTGAAATTGAAACCATCCAAAACACATGACAACCCCACCATTGATTTCTTGTTGATTTCTAACTTTTTGTTGATTTTACTTCTTCTATTGTAAATTTTGTCACATAACTTTATCAAGTTTTTCCATCTTTTCTCCTATTCAAACTAAATCATTAAAAAGCTAACTTATAACATATTTATATAATTATACCGAATATTCTCATATATCTTACATTCCATAATGTAATGTCAATCTACCTCCATGCAGACACATCCTTTCCATCGACCCCTCAACAAATTAAGGAATTGAATTCATGGTCATTGGGAAAGCTCATCTACCACCCCCACACAATTCGCAGCTAAACAAAACACGACAACACTAGGTACAATCAAATAACAACAAATGCAGATTTCTCTCAGTACAAACAAAAGGTACAATCAAATAACAACAAATGCAGATTTCTCTCAGTACAAACAAATTACAAACTCTCCGAACAGGGATTTAATGACATTTAGCCTCTCATTACACTACTTCGGGAGCTCCGGAAAACAGGAGCTCTTCGTTTTCTCTTTTACTCTTTTTTTTCTGCAGGTCAACGGATCGATCCTCGGGGCTGCCGGCAGTTGCAGCAGAAAATAAAAGATAATGGCTCTGATAAAGGCAATTCTGAAGTTCCAGTCCACGACTTCAGACATCAACAATTGCATGCGCTAATAATAATACTTCTTCTTCTTTTTCTCCATTGTTAAATTTTTCATCTGCAGCTAGCATTGAGGCAGAGAAAGCCGTCACAAATGGCCCAAGATATGACTGGACAAGGCCACAGATTCAGTCGGTTTATGATTCTCCCCTCATGGACCTGCTTTTCCATGGAGTAAGTTTTTCTTATCGTTTCGTTTTTACCATTTCAGCCCGCATGTGCATCAGGCACATTGGATTAGTATTTAATGCTATTAGGTTATCAAGCTCAATCTTAAAGTTTAAATGTTGTTTCAGTTTTCCTTGATACTCGAATCTGTTTACCTACACCAAAGTATCAAATGTCGTCGGTTCTAGAACCGGTTTTCTTGTAAATTGAAATTTACACCAAAATACCGTTCAATGTTTGGGTGAGACATTTAACGAGTTCTTTGATTAAGAGTGCTTCCACAGTCCATAATTCAACATTTCATCGGTATATAAGGGTTTTAGGTCATTGTCCTTAAGCTTAGAGTTCAAATTTCTCGTCATTTGTTCTCTGTTCTAGACTTGGGTTAGTTGTAAATGGAAATTTACACCAAAATAGCAACTGCTTGTAAATTTAACATACACTAAAACACCATACACCATGTTGGGGTGAAGCACTTGCAATTTTTTTATTTATTACGAATTTCAAGGTTTCCACAGTCCATCATTTACCATTTGGTTAGTATTCTAAGGTTATTAGGTTATTGTCCCTTATCTGAATGCTCCAATGTCATATCAGTTGCTGTTAGTAATCAAGTCAGTTTGATTGCAATTTTAAGATTTAGTCTAAAATGCATACAACAGTTGCATGAGGCACTTACAATTTTAAGAATAAGTTTTTGCTGTCCAAGTCTATAATTGAGGGCTATTAGGTTATCTTTCTTAATCCTAAAGCTGAAGTCACATATCAGTTGCCCAGTACTCCAATCGGTTTAGAATGCAAATTTACACCAGAATATTGGGCGAGGCACTTAGAATATTATGAATCAAGATTTTTGTGGCTTCCAAGGTCCATAACGTAACATCTTGTCAGTATTTAAGGTCATTAGGTTATTCTCCTTAATCTTAAAGTTTAGATGCCATATCAATTGTCCTCAGGACTCAAATTGGTTTAATTGCAATTGTAAGTTTACACCAAATGCCATTACTGTAGTGCTGGATGATGCACTTTTTAAAGCTCCCATAGTTTGTGATATGACATTTGATAAGTACGTTAAGGTTATAAAGTTTTTGTCCTTAATTATATATTTTAGATTTTCTCAGTCAGGCATAATATCATGTATATGGACACCACTGTTTATTGTCCTTAATCTTAAAGCTCAAATGTCATATCAATTTTCCTTGGTACTCGATTTTGTTTTGTAAATTTAGATTTACATCAAATACCAACCATGGTGTTTGGTTAGGTACTCACACTTTTTTGATTAAAGGTTTTAAGGCACCCACAGTTCATGCTTTAACATTCAATCAGTTTTTAGGGTTTTTAGGTAATCGTTCTTAATCTTAAAGCTTAAATGCCATACCAATTGCCCTTAGTACTTGAACCGGTTTACTTGGAAATAAAAATTTACACCTAAATAGTTAATAATAGTACTGTACCCCAGTATTGGGTGAGTCACTTAATTTTCTGATAAAAGTTTTTTGCTTTTATGGCTTCCAACATCCATAATTCAACATTTGGCCCGTAGTGAAGGTTACTATTCTGTTAGGTTATTGTACTCAATTTTTTTTTTGGATAGATAATTGAAGATCTTTTTCAGGGATCCTCACCTTTAAGTGTACCTATGGCTTTAAAAGCCTTGACATGTGTCTGAGCTGCAATGCCGGAATCAAACTGTCAAATATTATACTATTTGATAGCTGAACTTAAAATGGTAGATATACTTTTACAACAAGATTATACAAAAGCGAATCCAAGCACAGACAAAGAAACTTCTTATGCACTAAAAACAAAACAAAACAAAACAAGAGGAGTCCATGATGAGGTGGGTCCTTAAGCCAACCATTTGTTTTCATTGAGGTCATCCTGGTGATTTCAGCCCAAGTTTGTGCTGGGCCCTGTTGCCACATCATCCTCAATGTCCATCGTCTGTTAATCCACCACCATATCTTCTTGTACATCATTGTGCTGATTAAGTATGCTTTGCCTCGACAACCTCTTCTTCAATAGTCTTTACCTTTGCCAGTACCACCTCTTGCTCATCTGTATTTGCCTGAGAGGATTTCTGTTTAAAGATCAATAGAAGGCTTCTTGCCTCAAAGGCCCACAAGGAGAGATTCACATTTCTTGTTCCATTTTGACCTTAAAAGTAAAGACACAGTACACTTTCCATGTCAGTTCTTGGGGTAGGATTTCCTTAGTCAAATTTTGCCTAGCTGGGGGCAGGGACACAGGTACTGGTACAGCTATTATTGGTTTTGTTATGCAAGAATTGGTGCCTTACTTTCACTCTGGTTGTTTAAAAACCAGATGATAGAGGGCACTATCAAACAAGAAGGCTGCCCTCATGAGCAATCATAATTTGTTTTAATTTATTGGATTTCATGAAGGCCATAGTGCGGTTCTTCAACGGTTTGAAATTTAAGGGTTGAAACCCTAGCCACGATGGCTTGCTCCCATGGCTGACTCTATTTTGTGTCCTCTCTAGTAAAGTTATCCTACATGAGGTCAAGGTCCTTCTAGTTCAATTGGTAGTATTCCTTCAGTAGTTCATCCATTGTCAAAAATACAAATCCTTATCAAGAATTTTGCTAGCCAAATTGAAAACATAGTCATCTCAATATGCCACGCTAGCCATGATGGTTTTCTCCCTTGGCACCCTCTACTTTGTGTTCTCTCTAGCGAAAAATAAACATTATTTTCCTAATTAAATAATTATGGAAAAATAGGGTTCGTGACACATCTATACCATGAAATGATGGTTGCATATTTAATAAATGTTATAAATATTAAATGGTGCAATTATTTGTCAATTCTACTTTTAACCACTAGGTAATATATATTAAATATCAGCTATAGTGAAAATTGTATAGGTATTTTGAGTAGGAGGATTAATTGTTCCTATGAAATTAATGGCCCATTTTTCAAATGGGGACACACTCAATATTAGTTGAAATTGTATTTCATCCTTTATAGTTGGATTACTAATTCTATACCAAATATAACATTTGTGTGTATATTTATTAGAATATCTAATTAAATTAGGACACCAAAATTTTGTTAATATAAACTTGGTGCAGTCATGGTTAGGAGGGACCTCAAAGATATCAATCTGGACTGTGCAATAGAAGTAAAACACAATGGAAACAAGATAAGATGATAGACGCACTGCATAACTATTTGAATTGTATCATGAAAACCAATTACAATTTATCGGTGACATGCGGGCTACAAGATTTGGATCCCTAGCCTGAACACATGCATATTCCAATTACAGTATTGGCCAACTCTGGACCTCTTAATCTCAAGATAGATCTTCTATTTCTAAAGACTTGATTCTACAAGCTATATTACATTGATTTATATGATCTAGAGGGATCCATGTTGGCCCAAGAAGAATCAAATGCCAATGAACAAAATGAAATGTGTAAAACCACCAGGTCAACCTCCACCAAAGAAAATCCTTTGAAGAATCCAAAGAATGAAGTGCAAACCAAAGGCAAGGTCAATCACATGCCAAGGAACGTTGGTACAATGAAGTAAAGCTCTACAAGCTACGGAAAGGATTTGCAAGATTCGCTAATAGCATAATAGGTCCAAACAGTTCTGATGTTCTAAGCTTAAAAACTGTCTCAAAATCCGAAAGCGATAACTTGTCGGAAAAAAATCCAAATGTCCTACAGACGTGGGGTAAGGGAGATAATCATGTCTAGAAGAAAAAACCAGCTCCGCAAGATCTAGTGAGCAAATACAAGAAAATGCAAAAAGAAATGTTGAAACTGCAAAACAGGAAACAAACTGAAAAAAATTGGTTTTGGCTGATGCAAGATTGCCAAGAACTAGGGATGCTCTTGCATCAAAACTTTGTTCTAGTGCCATCACAAAAAATATGTCCTCAAAAGATGCATTCATTATCTTATTTCAAGGCTTTCTCTTTTTCATGTTCCATATAATTGCTCTTCATGATCTCTCTCTCTCTCTCTCTCTCTCTCTCTCTCTCTCTCTCTCTCTCTCTCTCTCTCTCTCTCTCTCTCTCTCTCTCTCTCACACACACACACACACACACACACATATTATTTTGTATGAGCTCCCCATAACATATAATTTTCCTTTATTTTGTATTTTGCTATGGAAAGTGCATGTCAAATGATGAACCTAGATAATAAAGAATTAGTAAGGTCCATTAGTTGATATGGATTCCTATGATATCCTTTGATTTTTTATTATCTATAGGTTACCCACATGTTTGTGTTCTATATACTTTAAGATACATGGTCATTCAAGAATTCACATGCGCATAAGAGTGGAGGTAAAAGACAATAATGTGGTTTAGACACCTATGAGATTTTGCTTTACTTTTGTGTCTATTTCAAATGGTAGACTATATTAATACATGTATATATTAATAGATGACACAATGTTATTTATTATTGGGCTCATTCCCCTATCTTTTACCTATACATGTAACTCCTTAACTCTATGCAAGATTTACACTCTACCTTAAGTTGAAACAGTGGGTTTGGGACTTCTATATATCCACTTATTTTTCTCTATGGGTTTGATCTTTTTAAATTTGAAGATTTTCTCTTTGAATTGGTTTACCTTTTTGTGCTATACCATTTAACTCGAAATATCGGCTTGGTATCTAAAATAACTTTGGAGGGATAACAATGCATTTCGAAGAGACATATTATCTTAGTTCAATTTGGAGAAAGATTAAGTAGAAGATAAAAATAATATACCCTGGCCATGTACATGCTCTAGAGTGATGTGATGCAAAACTAGGCCTGTTTAGGTACTTTAATCAAAATGTTTATAACATGTCTCTTTTATACATGTAAATGGTATTCAATGTTATTTGATGATTTATAAAATAAGCGCAATTAAATATGTTTAAATACAAGTACATAATTGTTTACTCAAGTTATAGTGGGGAAAAGATAGGCAACATTCAGCCAAATTTTGAAATTGAATTTAAAAAAATTATGGGTCATATCCATGATTGATGGGTCAACTTCATCTTTTGGGAAATGTATTAGGACATAGATATAGTCAAATCAAATGGATAATAGAATGATAGGGAAATTTGTATGTATAGGCATAATAGATTCATAATGTAGAGTCTAGACAAATATTTTAGGATTTATGTGTTTATGTGGATAAGGTGGGAGATAAGTTAAAAGGAATTTGTGCAAATAGATGGGTAAAATCAAAATGTAAGAAACCCAAATTCACATAAGATTACTTTGTTTGTCAATATGTAAATCTATTAAGGCATTATCTCAAAATGGAGATAAAAGTAAATCTAAATGGTAGGGTTATGTAAATTTCACAATTGCATTTTCCTCCTACTTTAAGGCATGTGTGAATTCTAGAATGATCACATGCATGTCAAAGAAATTACTACTCATAAACATACATGCAAATGAAATTTTAGACAAGAAAGGATAACACAAGGATCTTATAAACTAGTAGACCTAACTAAATGTCATTGTGTTGGTTAATTCTTTGATTGTAGGAAGCAAACACTAGGTTGTGCATTTAATTTGGCTTGATTAGGTGCAATTTCTTGGTGTTTAAAAAAACAATCAATTGTGTCACTATTGTCAAGACAAGTGAAATACATAATAACTATACTAGCAATATATGTCAAGTAATGTGACTTAAGAGAGTACCGACATATTTAAGGCAAGAACAAAATATGAAAATAGTTATTTATTGTGACAATAATTTTATAATTTCAATTAAAAAAAACCTAATTTCATAATTACATTAAACATATAAAAATCTAAAATCTGACATCATTTATCAAAAGTCTTTTTGAAAAAAGATAAATTGAACAGAAATTTTCTAGAATTAATGACTACCTCGCTAATTTATTTAGCAATGTGAGAATAGTAGTGAACGTGATCTTGGAACCTTTATCGTCATAATGAATTTTATGTTTCAGACCCTTAGAGCTTAGGTGATTATTCTTGGCATGTAACAGTTCCATTGATCATCATCGTGAGGCAATAAGGGAAGAAATTGACGTTATGTTACCTGTTTTTCCTCACTTTTAGCTGAAGAAATAAATTTGGCCTGGATTACTACGGAGGGACCCGACGTGGAAATGGTACTGTCTACCCAACCCCTACTATGCACCTGCATGCAATTATATGTCTATGTAAAATGTATTATATGCATAGGATGTGTAACATGTATTGTATGCATAGGATCCTATGATGCACGGCATGCAGTTATATGTATATTCAACATGTATTGTATACATAAGATGTGTAACATGTATTGTATGCATAAGATGTCGGTGCATCGTAGGAACTGGATAAACATTGCCCACACGAACATCTCATTACATCAGGAGGGCAACATCCAAGACAATCATTTTGACTAGGCTTTCCAAATTATGAAATACACCTATTTTATATTGCACACAGCTAAGCCAGCCGTATGCAATGCGAGAAACACGCTCTTCTTCTTGCTAGAATTCCGCGTGGAGCGAAACTCGAGTACCATAAAATATAAATACAAAGCGCGCTCCAAATCATCCACTTCAACAACTCTCTGTGAAATTTCTCGCTACTTTCCATTGTTACCTGACCCTGTCTATATATAAATCTCATTTGAATTTCCTTATCACCATTCAACATTTCCATACCTCCATCACTATTACAACTACTACGTTTTCTACTCTTGTCCTGATATTCCAATGGATCTGTTACCATGTTTCCTCCTGGTAAGCCTTGTACTCTCCTCCTCCCACCTTGTTTCTGCAAATTTTTATAACGACTTTGACATCACATGGGGAAATGATCGTGCTAAGATACTCGACAATGGCCAACGCTTGCAGCTCACTCTCGATCAGTCCTCAGGTATATCATCTCATTTGCTTGCTAAGATATTCATCTCTTTTTCTTACTCCATATATATGATTTTAACAGTATGCCGATTCCTGAACCCCTCCTCTGCTGTACTAAAACAGGCTCAGGTTTCCAATCTAAGAATGAATATCTCTTTGGAAAAATCGATATGCAAATCAAGTTGGTGGCTGGTAACTCGGCCGGCACTGTCACTGCTTACTATGTGAGTTTCTCTCTTACTCTTCCATACATATTTCTATTGTAGTCCCCAAATCAGTAGTGGGCAGCAGCAGGGAATTGAGTATTTATTGTCTATGAGTACGGTGTCATAAAATGTTCATGGTCTGGTGCAGCTGTCCTCACAAGGGGATAAACACGACGAAATAGACTTCGAGTTCCTGTGAAATCTATCTAGAGATCCCTATGTTATGCACACCAATGTTTTCTCACAAGGCAAAGGCAACCGTGAGCAGCAATTCTACCTCTGGTTCGACCCCACGGCAGACTTCCACACTTACTCCCTGCTCTGGAATCCCCAACAAATTATGTAAGTTAATATTGTCCCTGCAACTTCAAATCAGCTACTGAATGTCCTCTTTTGCCTTGCCCTCCAGTTTTAACATCATTATTGTAGTTTAATGTGTATTTCTGATTCCCTGCTGGTTTTCTGTGGATGGAACTCCGGTGAGAGTGTTCAAGAACAGCGAGGATTTGGGCGTTGCATATCCGAAGAATCAAGCGATGAGAATATATTCAAGCCTGTGGAACGCAGATGATTGGGCAACCAGAGGCGGTGCAGTGAAGATCGACTGGACCAAATCCCCTTTTGTTGCCTCCTATGGAAATTTCAAAGCAGAGTCATGCTCCGCCTCTTCTGATTGCTCTGTGAATTCATGGTACGCTGCAGAGGCGTTGGAGGCGAGCGAGCAGGAGAAACTTGAATGGGTGCGGAAGAACTACATGATTTATGATTACTGTTCGGACAGTAAAAGGTTTCCACAGGGCTTTCCTGCTGAATGCACTCGCCAGGCATCCAACTGATTTCAAAGAAGCAACCTACATAAATTCTTTTATTCCTCCATTTTTTGTACCGATTTACAAGCCCAAGAGGCTATACTTTAAACGATTGCGATCCCACCCAATTAATTATATATTTTAGAAAGACATTACATCCAACTGTTAGCATTTAAGGAGCTTCAATTTCTTCCGACTGAGGACCGCCTCCTGTGAAATTCTCTAATACCAAAATTAATACATAATAATTCAATAATCAAACTAGCAAAATTAAATGGGATGCAAAAATTATGCTAGACAAGACCAATCTCTTAATACACACAATTTGCTTCAATATAACTAGCGGTTGCACCTGGGTAAGGTGCAATGTGTACGGCCGATAGGAGTTTATATCAAGTCTATGTTGTTAAGATAGATCTCTCCTAACTAGGGTATTGATGGATTTGGAAGTCAACGCTAATTCCAATACCTTACCTTCTGCCATACTTTGTAAAGAATCCTCAAAGTCAAAGTTTTTGTATTTCAGCTAGATTAATGTTTGAGTTTAGAAAATAAAGATAAATTGTAAGGGTCATTTTGAGTCAGAACCAAGGGGCCTACAAATATCAAAGCTAAATCCTTTTTATTCAATTCATGTGGTCACTTTCTTGAGCTTCTTACCTTTAGTAGAATTGTAGAATTATTGGTTTCATGGAAAATAATTAATACTCTGCAGTTTCTTTTTTTCTTAAGGAAGCGTTTTTGTTTGAATGCAAGCTTGTAATATTGTCTTTATATATTTTAAAGAAAAAATAGCAATAGCATTGGCTTTCTTTATTAGAATACTCTTAATATAATTAACAACCACACTGTGGTAATTCAAAGAAAAGCATATGGCTAGAAATTAAAAGTTTCTAAACAGAATAGCTTGAGAAGAAATGATAAAAAACCAAATCCCAAAATCTTTTATAGGTTTCATAGTTAAGGAATGTAAAGATATTCAAACACATCTTTTGGTGGAGACTTGTAACCAAATATATCAAGGTGTTTATTGAAAGTGAAAACAATAAGAATGTCCAAATCTAATGAGTATGGTTCTTTGAGAGTACATATACGTCTATGAGACAAGGGTGAGAAGCTAGACAGAATATAAGTTGCACAACAAAATTTCTGGTGAAAGTACTCTATTGGCTAGGCCCTAGGATATATATTATTGAGGAAAAAAATTCATTCATTTTAAAGAAAATATATCAAATCCTGGACAAGATTATGGCATCTACTTGAATCAATAAATCACGTGACACTGTATTAATGCATAAAATAGAGCACTATTGTTTTGCTCTATTTTCTCAATGCAATATGACTCAAAATAAGGGCATCTTGTAATGTACCTAAGCAGCTTACACAAGTGCAAGGCCTCCATTCCATTATAAACATGGCATCTTAACTTATAGAACCAAAAGAACATTGTCGACAAAGGAGATTATTCTAATGGTTAATATATCGCTAGAAACCCATATTTCTTTAGTTGATTGAAAGGTGAGTCAACAAGTATGCCTGAGCCATGCATTTGTATGTGGCCCACTTAAAACTAAAGTGTGTTCCATTTTGTCTTCAATTTAACTCTTGCAAATTGAATCGTAATTGTTATGAATATTGTATCATCTACCTTAATATTTATTAAACTTGGAAATTGTGTTACAATAGATGCATTGCTAGAAAGTATACTAATGAAAATGTCCTAGGATCCATATCTTGAGATGGTCAAGTGGTGTGTAGTTTTCAACTATTGTAACAAATTTATTTTATTTTTTGGTTTTGTCTCTCTTGGATAGGTCTTATTTTAAATTTACACCAACATTATTAGAGGTCTATAAGCTTTCTTCATAATAATATTAAGGAAGGTGTGTTTATGAACCAATTATTTGAATTATTACTTGATATGAAAAATAAAACTGAGTCCTCGATTTTTTTGTCATATATCCATATCTAGTCATCTGAATCTGATCTCAGGGTTTTTAAAATACTAAATTAGACAAGTTATTGAAATTATATTTATTGATTGTAATGATTATTTTTATTGCAATTATTCATTTACATGTTCAATGTTGGACTAAGGGTTTATTGATGTGTTAATATTAGTGGGAAGAAATGCCACATTACTCTTGAAGGTGAATTTGTTGTTTTTCCTCATATCGTTTTAAGGGGAAAGATAGGGGAAAGATAGCTCACTTTATGTTGTAGAAGAGGAGTGAAGAAAAATGAACAAGTTTGGTCACTCAATACCCACCTAGCATTTTGTAGATTAGTAAGTAATAAATTTCTTTTAAAAAGAATAATTGCTTAGAGATAGAAGGATTTTAGAAAAGAGTAAAGTGAGACATGAAAAATAATGGCTAAAAATGCTTAATCAAACTATTTGAAATTTTGAAGTGCATACCAATAACTGAATGTATATAGCTAGCTAAGAAATTAGCCTTCAGTCCTCCTGCAAGTGTGTAAACAATGACACAAAGTGGGATTAGAAAGCTAGCAGCATATATATTTACTCCAGTCGGAGAATTTACAACAGCAGATCTGCCCAGTAGTATCATTGTTATCAGAATGATGTTTGTCGAAAAACAAAATGTGAGGAAGACCAAGTTTGCGGCAGATCCCCATCTGTACATTACCAATGCAAGCTTCAATTAGATAGGCAATTCAAGTTACAAGTTCATTTAAGTTAGTTGACAATATTATAATTCACCAATAGTTCACATACCTAGCACGTACAATCTCACAAACATTGTGTGCATATGAAGCCTTTCTTTTTATTTCAATAGCCATGATTTCAATCATCTTTCATTATGACAGAGGAGGATCATAATATAGAACATTGCATGCTTCAGAAAATGTCTCGAAGAAGTTTATACCACTAATGTAAGGGAGGTAACTAATATAACATTTCAGGTGATAAATATTATTTACTTTAGAGAATACGAAGACGACTTGTCATGGTTGTGGAAGACATTGATTTCAGAAATGTGAATCGTTCCATCATTTTAACGCAAAATTTTGCACACTGTTTTAGACATGATCGAGTAATAATGAAGGGACTTATACACAACATATTAGAAGGCAGATTTAAAATCAAATACCATCATGCAAATTCAATATGAATAAAAATAATGTGGAAGTGCAAACAATGTACAAGAATTGTTTGACAAAATGCCACCAGATAGTATCTTCTCAGGGGACATGCTTGTTGGCACCATTAGTGAAAACGTTTTTCTAAGAATAAAAAAACTTTCAAGTAAATGTTACCGGAAGCCACCTCCATAGTAGTGCCAGACTGAGTGCTCTAATGGATATTCAACAATATTGAAGAGAAATTCATCAAAGCACTATAGAAGGGTAATTTTGTCAAACGGTCTAAAATGAAAGCCTACCAAAGGCATTAATGGAAACTTAAATTCTTAAAACCTCTAATGAATTACTAATCCAACTCAGTAGCTGAATGATCATTGTTTAAATTCTTTTAGAAAAGGGCTTTCAAAGCTTTCAAGGAAAAACACAATTGGCAGGTGTAAAGTCGGATTCTTGGAAGGTGTAAAGTCGGATTCTCTACCAGGGTCTGATGCTTGAATCCGAAAGGAAACCTTGGAAAAGGGTTTGGACATTCATCAAGTATATATTAGACGGGAATTTTTTATCAAAGCAATGGTGGGAGCGGTTCTAGTAGACGTCTATGTAAAATGTGGGAGTACAAACATGACATGGAAATGTGTGTGATCTAATTAAATTATGTTTCATGATCTTCACAGATAAAAGAGCAAAAGGATATTTGAGAAGAGTTATGTAAATCCTCTTATGTGAGAAAATAAGGATTTTCTTAACGATCATAATAAGCAATAGCGATTTTACTCTAAAATCGAATGAAAGCAATGAATTTAACTGTGATTTGACACGCAATGAATATTAGCTACTCTAAAAATGCCCCCAAACTCTACAAGATTCGGGAAGCCCATGAACAAGCTTTTACAAAACCAGTAAAGCTGAACCCAACACATGAGTTGATAAGACTGTCTCTAAATTAATTTCGGAAACATACCCACTAGTCAAATTTCTTAGTTTAAATCCAACTGAATCAAAAAGAAAATGGTAAACATGGATAATGGGTTTACTGTCACACTCACTTGCAACAATTTGCAAGCACATCTTTCCTTCAATACTAACCCCAATAAAAGGCAAAAATATGGCTATCGTGAACGATTTGCAGGGGCGATGGTGGTCGCTAGCAAGGTTGGACGCCATGATGGAAACGTGTAGGGCGCAGGAGGCACGTGGGCATGCAGAGCAATTTCTAGCACAATGTTAACCATTTACCAACGCGTTACACGAGAAATCCCTCCCACTCGTTAGAGGAGAAACCCTAGCCACGCGTATCGCAAGTCTTGCCCGGTGATCTGCATCTTCTCCCGGTTAACCCTACATCAGAAACAACCACCATTAAACAACAAACCATGCTCAAAAAAATGTTTTCAGGAAGGCGGTTCCTGGCGTGAGACCATTCCGGTGGCGGGGCACCCCCACAGGGGATTGCCTATCAGCAAATTAACTTAATCAAACTATGTGATTGTTAGACTCATTACTATGCTCAGTTTTATCTCTACTTTACCTAATATCTTAAAATATATATGTGAATTCAAAATCCACTTATATGGAAAAGTTAAATATGTGTGATGATAAGAACAAAGGTATTAGTAAAGTGTATTGAAAAAGCTTAGAGTTATTCATAAGTTTAATTGGTGGTAAATTAATAAAGTGAAATTCTAAAAGTTTTTCAATAGTATACACGTGGAGTTATCTAATATCCTTTGGTTTGGAACATACATTGTGATCATCATGAATATCATCAATTACATCCTCATTGCCCCTATTTTTAAATTCAATCACAATATTAACTTGTGGAAAAAGGGGAAAGTGATATTAACAGATTAAATCCAATTTAAAAGTGGAGTCTCTAATAAATGATAGTCATGATTGTATATAGTAGTATATAATTATAAAAATAAATAATGAGGTATATTATAGATTTAGTCCTTAAAGATTTGTATTAAAGCCTCCATTAACATATCTTTAAGTTCATTATTGTACATGAAGTATAACTCATGTTAGTAAATAATGTTTGAAATTGTGATATGTGATCTACAATTAGTTCCCATTTTAATTGTTTTCATTTCATGGGTTCAAGATCATATATGTTACACTCAATTATGATTATTATATTTCATGAAGACAATAGCTAAATGCTCGAAAAAAGTAATAAGTGTATGTTATAATGAATACAACTATGCAAGTGAATGATCAATTGAACTTGATGGGAATATGTTAGCAAGAAATTATTCCTCATGAAAATAAGGGAGGCACTATATTGGAAGTATTGCAAGCATTACAATGGGTCACCTATGCAAGTGCATGATCAATCGAACTTGATGGGAATATGTTAGCAAGAAATCACTTGTCGCGAAAATAAGGGAGGTCGCCTTTGCAATCACACTTATGAAAAAATGGACCACAAATTCACTTGGTGCAAGATACGTTGAAACACGTAATGTAATGAAGGATTTTTTTTTATTGTTTTGGTTTGATCAGGTATTGTTTAAGTCTTTGGTTCTAATCATTAATGTACCTTTTAGACAAGACTTTCCATTATTGCTAATGAGGTGGTTTTAAAGAAAGTTCTCAATAAATCTCCTATAATTGTGAGTTATTTCATTTCACTATATGGTTGGATCTAGTCCTTAACTAGATATTATCTTTGACTACATTAGAAAGCAAGCATGCTTTGAAATAAATTTTTCCCTCTATGACCTTATTTATTTTGGGTACTATAAAGATGAAGATAATGTAACATTCATGATATATAGGAAGTTACATTGTGACTGGCATGAATATCATAAATTGCATCCTCGTCACTCCTATGTTAAATTCAAACATAATATTAACTTGTGGAAAAAGGGGAAAGAGATATAAATACATTTAATCCAATCAAAAAGAGGAGTCTCAAATAAATGGTGGTCATGTTTGTATATAGTAGTATATGATTATGATTGATGTGGTATATTGTAGACTTGGTCCTTAAAGATTGGTATTAAAGCCTCCATAAACATACCTTGAAGTACATTATTGTACATGAATCATAACTCGTGTTAGTAAATAGTCCTTGAAATCATGACATGTAATGTATAATTAGTTCTCATTTTTATTTATTTTTATTTCTTAGGTTCAAGATCATATGTCTTCGGCTGAATTATGATTAATATATTTCATGAAGACACTGGCCAAATGCTTAAAAGAAGTAATATACGCACGTAGTTCAAATTCATAGTATCAAATAAAATATATCTAATGATTCACTAATGAGATGAATCATTTGATTACAAGAGCAAGTATTTGTTTCGACCATGTATTAAGATAAGTGTATTATATCAGAAGAAAGGGCAATAGGGAGGAAAATTTGCCTCAACTTAAAACTGGTAACTCTAGGAGGATGATAAGGTAATGTATCATGTAACGTGTGGGAAAAGGAACAATGATGTAAATATATAAAAAAATGCAAAAGGTAAAAGGAGGGAGTGTGCAAAATCATAGAAATAAAAGTATAAATTATAACAAATGTGAATGGTACCTCTCTATTTATGAATTTCCTTGGACTCTATGTTAAGACATACTTTGTCCTAGGTTCAATGTGCAAGTTTAGGCCTATTCTCTAGTCACAAGTTCTTCCTATTTGTGTGAATTTAATGCTACACAATTTGTATTTCTAGTTTATAAGTCACCCAAATGATCCATATCTACTTTTTTCTTTTTTAAATTTCTGAAGATTAATATTACTTTTAAGTACATTGGAAATGTTGTCATTATGTTGGAAGGGGACATGTTCGCCTAGCCCAAACTTAGAAACATGACTAAAGGATAAAACACAATACAAATGTGTCTCAGAACAAAGTATTCTAAGTTATCATCCAAACATGTATCTATTCAAGATAAGAATATGGAAGAGTAGGTTGAATTTGATTTTAAATTTTGAAAATGCAAGGTTTAAATTTGTGCCCATAGGGTTGACCTTTTAAATGTGGAAATGATATTGGATAGATGAATAATTATTTTAAAACACATTTTAAGAATTCTAGCATGGACCAAACTCACAAGTCATTACTTTAGAGTTTTAATTTTACCTAGACAACAAGAAAATTGATATTAAAAGACCGAAAAAATGCCCTCTTTAAGTTTAAATTCATTATTTAATGCTTAAGAAAGATAAATCAAACCACAACTTAATAATATTAAATTAATAAATTAATCAACATAAACATAAACATAACACATTTATAGAAGAATACCTTAATTGCCTCTTATGATAAGGCCTAGGTACACCAACGAATCTTGATAATGGTTTTCTTCGATTGGTCATGAAATATTAACCTACAAACTTGTAGGTTAAGATCAGTATATAGCTGAAATAACAATATTTATTGAACAGGAAAAATCACATAGTTGATGAAACGCCACCTCCATGGAAAAGACAAATGCATTGATGGGCCAAAAAATGAAATAAAAGATTCAATGATGGAAGGATTGGATGCTACAATTATATAGAGACATCATAATCAATAATATATGCATAGATGGAGGGTAAGGATAATGGTATATGAGAATCCATGCATCAAGGGATGTATCAATGATGCACAATAAAGGCTAGGTGTGATACAAACTAAAGTAACAAAGGTGTTAGAGATTTTTGTTAGCATGAGCTTGTATGGTTGTCGCTGATGTCAAACTTGGTTATCCGAATGGATATTTGTTTGGATATGCTTTGTCAGATCTTAGTTATCTGGATGGATGTTGGTTTGAATACTCTTTTGGTGTTGGTTTTATCATCCTGTATTTAGGGTGGTTTGGAATGCATTTGGTGCCCTCTAAATATGTTGTTAATTACATTGTAGTTTATTACATCATGTTCCTTTGTTCTGGCTATGTGTTGGAAGATGCCTTGAGATGTTTACTTGGGTCTCACCTTGGTGTGTGGATATTTGCATGGAGTATTTTGCATTGGAATTGGTTATGTGGCCGACTAATTGATTATGTCTACATATTATCATTTTTAATGTCCTTTGGAGTATGTGTGAGCATTTGTGGATTGTCAAATCATTCATGGAATGCTAAATTATAATATGTTCTGGTTCCCTCTTTCTCTTAGAATGGACCAATCTAAGTATTTTAGGTAAGGGTGGCTTATTTTGTGTAATATTTCTTATTCTATTTTGGTTGAGCCTTAATTCGGATTTCAATGTTGCATCTCATATTTAAGATGTGTAGATGGATAAACTAAGTGTGGATGAGAAGTGAATTGTGTGATAATTGTATGTGAATGATTTACAAACAGATTTGAGTTTGTGGTGATGAGAAAGTCAATTTGAGAAGAGATTTGAACTTCATATATTCTACAAGACATAATGTTGTGACAGTGAAGATTATTACATATGTTTTCCATGTTATTGATCACTAGAATATTGTCCAAGAACAATTTCATGATCAGGAGAATCCTTCTCAATTTTAGTTCAGCTATTTCATTCGTTGTTGATTGATAGTGGGTCCTTTGGTAGCAGTTTGTATTTTGTCTTGAAGAAGTGTTCTTCAGTTGTACAAGTCCTTCTTGTATCTTGCCTAAGGTAGTGCACCTTCATTATGCAAGTCCTTCAGGTGTTGGTACTCCTTGGTTTCAAGCCTAAAACATTGTAAACATTGTTATCCATATTGTGAGTTATATTCTCCGTGGTTTTTCCCTGTTTGGGTTTTCCATGTAAATTTGGTTTTCATTTGTTATGTGTTTATGCTTGATGTGATAATGGTTAAAGTGTTGTTGAATAATTTGATTAATAGTTGTTGTTGAAGTTCCAGATCAATTCACCTTGCCCCCCTCAATCCTATCGCGTGTTCGACAAAAGGCCCTAGAAAGGATCAAAATAGTGATATAAGAATGACCTAGGACTAATAAAGAATAAATAAATTATTCAACAATCAAATATATGAAACCTAATGTAAAAAACCAAAGAAAAGGTGGATAGGGTGTGAAACATCTAAGATTAGGTAATGATAAGAAAAAACCCTAAAAGAAGTAAAGAAATGAATGATCATACATGAGAAACATAAAAATATAAAAAAATCTTGTATGCAAGGTAAGTAATTAGAAACATTAACCTTGAAACCCTAATGAAGGGGAAGAAACCTTAAGGGAAAATTCTTTGTCATGTTAAAAATATAAGGTTAAAAAAATTTAAATAAAATTAATAGATTTTCATTATAAACTCATTAAATATATGCAATCGATTAACAAATAGCAAACCTAGTTAATTTAGAGGTGGAGCTAATAATAGAATTAAAATAAACATGATCTACTTAAATAGGGGTATAAGTGTACATAGCTCCAATATTTATGATGGATAAATAATATTGTTGTTGTTATGGAATGTTTCACCTATGATGTAAATATTTCTCTCTTTCCCGATAAATAAATTATTATTCTATAAATTTGATCAAAATTTACAGCTATTATATCAAATATTATAGTAGATAAAAGTGCATATCGTGCACTAAAAGACGTCTTATTTCATGCCACTTTGTGTTGATGTCATGGATATATGGTATCAATGTTCAATTGACTTCAAAAAGTGCACTATTTGACCTAAATTTGTAGTCATCTCTAGATTTGTTTTATGTCTTCAATTATAAAACAAAATTGATCAATTTTTATAACGTTTTACCATACTATACTAGGTCATGTATACACTACTATCACTTCTATAAAACCATATTTGATCCAAATTTCTCACTTCTCATACTAAATTTTCAAGAATATGATCACAATCAATTGACATTGAAACTCTTTATATTAATATCTAAACCTTAAAAACATCTGAAATCATTTTTTTCATTCAAAATTAACATCATAATACATCTCACAGTAAACTATAATTACTTCAATTTAAAAAATCTTAATCTCGATTACATCAACATTTTGCATTCTCTCCTGGACATGTTTTAACTTCTTTACTATAGGATGTTTTTATTAGCTTACAAATGGTTTCAAACCATTAGACCCGTCCATGGAATGGTTGCTTCCACTATCAATTGTTACCTGCCTAAGTGAGATGATATTTTGACGATCCAGCTTTGTAGAAAGTGCTGAGACGATGAGGGCTCCAGTTTTTAGTAGCCTCAAAAACTGCAAGAAACAAACTATTTTATAATGCTCACAGCCTGGCCAGCTGTACGCGGAACACGCTCTTCTAGCTGGACCTTCAAGTGCCAATCTGCCACATGCAATCTTCGTTTCTTTTTGCTAACACCAAATCTACCGTCACTATTATAATACACAGGCGTTCTCCGACCCATCAACTTTCCTGTTACTTTCCCTTCTTTCCTCTTTTCCTTAGCTGAGACTGCTTCATACCTATTTATATCTATCCCAGGGATCTTCATCAGCCATCATTCTACGCTTTACTCATTATTAATATGGAAACATCCAGCGCTGATCACAGAAATCCCTGATTCTCCGGAGCTGTTTCCATTTTCTGCAGATCGCTCTGTTCTCTTTGAGCTGTTTCTATTTTCTGCATTCTATTCTCATCTGTTTCTATTCTTTGTAACGATGGTTATTTAAAACCTCTTGACCCAATGTTCTGAATATAGTAGAATACGTAAAGTATTTTCTGTCTTCACATCTCTTATCTCAACGGAAGTATACACTTGATCTTCTCAAGAAGACAAAGATGGACGGTGCAAAACCGGTTCGCACTCCTATTTGCAGCTAAGAAAAGTTGTCTAAATTCATCGGCTCTGCCTTCAGCGATCCAACTCTATACAGGAGTGTTGTTGGTGCTCTTCAGTATCTCACCCTTACGAGACCAGATATTGCCTTCGCTGTCAATAAGGTATGCCAATTTATGCAACAGCCCACTGATGATCATTGGAATGCTGTCAAGCGTATCCTGCGGTACCTAAAGGAAACTCTCTCTTATGGACTGCAACTCAGCAAGTCTAGCCCTCTCACTCTTAATGCCTTTTCTGACTCAGATTGGGCTGGCTGCCCCGATGACCGTCGTTCTACTAGCGGTTACTGCATCTTCGTTGGCCCAAATCTGATTTCATGGAGTGCTCGAAAACAAAAGACTGTCTCAAGGTCTAGTACTGAAGCTGAATGTAGACGAGCTGCCATAGCCACTGCTGAGCTAATTTGGATTCAATCCCTCCTCTCTGAACTTGGATATTCTCCCCCTACTCCCCCTATTCTATGGTGTGACAATCTTGGTGCTACGTACCTCACGGCTAATTCAGTCTTTCATGCACGGACTAAGCACATTGAGATTGATTATCATTTCGTTCGTGAGAAAGTTGCTAAAAGAAGAGCCAAAGAATCTCACTCCCCCATATTCACCACTAACAAAAAATTGAAAAACTAAAACTAGGCCAAGACTAAAAATGGCCACATTTTTCAGCCAAAAGAGAAAACACAAAAACCCTTTCACAAAAATAGAGACAACACCACCCGAATAAAATAAACAAAGAAAAACAGGGGGGAAATATCTCCTAACCAGCCTCTAAAATTGAATACCACAAAAGATAGGGTAAACACAAAAGATAGGAAGAATGGGGTCATAGCCTCCAAAATATACCTCCAAGCAGGCCTGGAATTTGACGGCCACCCCTACCTGTCATATACTTTTTTATGACGGTTTAGTAATTTTAATGCCTTTCATTTTACGTTTTTTAAAAAATGTTAAGTGTCAATTTTTTTTTAATTTGTGAATAGTTTAATATAAATTCTTTAAGCTTCATAGAATTGAAGTTCCAATAAAATTCAATTGAGGTGAAAAGAAATAATTCCATAAAAAAAAGTAAAACTTTGAAAAACAATGATAAATTAGTAATGCACTTAAAAAATTTTAAATTTACTTGTAAGTTTCTAAATTCAACCCAAAAGTCTTGTATTATAAAAATAGAAACCATTTTAGATTTTTTTATTACAATATTTAAAAAAATTAGAAATGATTATATCTTATCATTTCAATTGTTAGAAGTTTCTATATTGATATTTAAGACAATCTTTAAAAAATATTAAAAACTAAATTGACAAAGTTTCTAAATTTATATAAGAAAAACATACTAAAAATTCATATAAAAATAATATAAAATTAGAAATAATTATATCTTAATCATACCATTTTAAAATATTCTAAATAAATTCATATATTTATAATAAACATTGTAAAATAATATATATCAATATATATTACCTATTATAATATTTTACGGCTTATTAATAATTTTATGTGTCATATATACGGTTTGTGGAAAAAATAGCATGTCGATACTTACGGTCCACTAATTTTATTAGTTGTAATATACGGTCTAAAAGTGCAAAAACGGCCATATAGCCTGTCAAATTCCAGGCCTGCCTCCAAGGACGGACAAGATAGTCCAAAAATGAACCATGAAAGTCATGCCCACAATCAGCATCGAAAGATTTGACAGAGAGATCCCAACTCAGGGAAAGGGCATAGAGAGGAACCCCCCACCTCCACGAGCAAAACCATGGCCTCTCTAGGGCACAAAAGGTCAAAACCATGCAAACCCACTATTGGTCAAGGGCATTTGAAGCAGAAACCACAATAAGATGGAAACCATGATGCTAAGAAAGAGCCGCAAACATATATAAATCTAATGAAATATATTATTAAATATATATGGAAACTGTGATGCTAAGGGCTGCAAACATATATTTATTTTTAAATATATTATTAAATCTAATGAAATATATAATAAAATTATGTTCATTATTACATATTATATGAAATATAATACATGCCATTACTTTAAAATATTATTACATAATATTTTATTAAATAATGATATTAAAATTAAACATAAATATAATATAATATATATAATATCTACATATTTTATAGAATAATAGTAATATTAATATATTATATAATATTTTCTTATTACTTTTAAGGATGTGTACACTCTATTTTAATAATAATTTGGATAATTCACTCTCCAATTGTTGGACTTACTTAGGCTCTTTCTTGCATTTCAATTTTTGATTATATTTTCAAAATTTAATGCACCTCCTTTATTTCTCATTCTTGCCCCCTCTATCTCTATCTTCCCATCTCTCCCTCTCCCTTTTTATCTATATATCCAATCAATAACTACATGTCTATAATTCAAGTTTAGTTCCAAACTATAAATCTTGTGACTACAAACATAAATTTATAGGCATTTTATGGGTCATTTCTACCATTCTATCTATTCAACTATCTCTCCCTCTCTCCCCCTTTCCTCTCTCCCCCTCCCTCTCCTCCTCTCTCAATCACTCTATTTTTCCCTCCATCTCTCAAACTCTATATCTCTATATCTCTATATCGCTAATTCTATCTATCTTCCCCTCACTCATCTCTATATCTTTCTATCTATATCCTTTTGTACCTCTATCTCACTATCTCATTTTATATCCTTCTCTATCTCTATGCATTTCCCTCTATCTATATCTTTTCATCTATTCCTCTCTCTCTCACTCTCTCTCTCTCTACCTCTCTCCCCCTTTTCTTTCTCTATCTCTCTCTCTCTACCCATCTCTCTCCCACTTCCCTCTCTCTCTCCTCTTCTCTCTGCCTCTTTTGCATGTCCATATCCATGTATCTCTTATCTATCTCCATATCTCCCTTCCTTACGCCCTCCCTAAACCCATATCTATTTCTCCATCTCTTCATCTCTCTCCCTCCCTTTCTTCCTCTATCATTACTCCATTTCTATGTCCATCTCTCATACTCTATATCTATATATCTCAATTTCTCTCTATCTCCCTCTCACTACTCTATATATTCACTATCCATATCATTCACTACTCTTTATATTTTTCCTATCCCTCTCTTTCTCTATATATTATCCTCTATCTACATCTCTCCCCCTCTTCCTTTCCCATTTCTCACCCCCTCCCTCCTTCGTCTATCTCTCTCTCCCTCTCGCTCTCCTCTACCCATCTCTCTTCCTCTCTCCCACCTCTTCTATCTCCCTCTTCTACTTATCACTCTTTCTTTATCGCTATATTTCTCCGCACATCTCCCTTCTTCTCTCCCTCTCTATCCCCTAACTATCTCTTTGTCTCTCTACTTTTCTCTTCCCATATATCTCTCTTTGTACCCTCCCATTTATCTCTGCCTCTCCCTTTTCCTCTCTCATTCTCTCTATCTCCCATTATTTCTCTTTTTCTCTCTCCTCTTCCTAGACTTCTATATCTACATCTCTTTCCTCTCTACTTCTATATCTCCTTATTTCTTTGTCCATGTCTTCTTCTATCTCTATCGCATTATCTATCCATCTCTCTCTAGCTAAATGTCTCTCCCTCTCCGAGCCACATTTCGTAATTTATAAATTTTGTTTCAATCATCATTGGATCTCTATATCCCTATCTCCATATCTCTCTCGCACACTCTTACACACATACCCCCTATTTATTCCTTCCTATCTCTATCTCAATATCTCTCTCTCACCCACACATATGCATGAGCACTCCCTATTTTTGCTTCCTTATCTCCATCTCCCTCTCCATCTCCCCACTCTATTTGTTTGTCTCTCTATTTGTCTCTTTGTCTTTCCTTCCCCCCTCTATATCTCCCTATATCTTGACCTCTAAATCACTCAATCTCATCATAGACATATCTATATATATATCTCTACCTCTCCCTCTTCCTCTATATCTCTTTATCTCACCCAATCTATCTTCCTGTATCTATCTTTATCTCTCCAACCCTCTCTATCTCTCTATTTATTTATGTCCCTCTTCATCGCTACCTCTATCTTCCTATTCCCTCCTCTATCTCTAGACATGTCTCCCTCTATCTATAAATCCATCTCCCTCCCTCTCTCTCTCCCTCTCTCTCTCCCTCTCCCTCTTCCTAGATCTCTATATCTATATATATTTTCCCTTCTATCTCCGTCTCTCCATTTTTCTTCTTTAATCTCTCCCCCTATCTCCATATCATTATCTATACCCTTATATTTCTCTATATATATATCACTTACTGTCCCTATCTTTATCTTTCTACATCTCCCTCACTAAACCCCTATTTATATATCAATCTCTTCCATCTGTCTATATCCATGTCTCCTCTTTCTCTTTATCCCCTATCTTTATCTCTATCTCCCTCTCTATCTATATCCCCAATCTCTATCTCCTTACCTCTCTCTCTCTCTCTCTCTCTCTCTCTCTCTCTCTCTCTCTCTCTCTCTCTCTCTCTCTCTCTCTCTCTCTCTCTCTCTCTCTCTCTCTCTCTCTCTCTCTCTCTCTCTCTCTCTCTTTTGAGATGCTTCCCATCTTAGTATGCAAAACATAGACCAAAAAATTTATGATTAGCTTTCCACACCTTTTTGATGTACCCATTGCACACTAGGGTGCAATTGCTAGTTTAATACCACTTGTAGATATGAATTCTCCCTTTTTTTCATATTTGATTAGATAAATATTATACTAATAATTTATGTATTAGCATTCGCGGTCCATCCTATAGTATGATGGTTAAGTGGTTGCATTATTAATGGTGCAACTTATGCCTTTGATGGGCTATCAATGTGGATGTCTTGCTAGTGATAGGAGAATTAAGGTAGACATGAAACAAGATGGAGGATGTGGAGGTATATCAGCTAGCCATTAATGCCAAATGTAGATGTGTAGGAGGAGGTGTGTGTTGGTGGTGGAGAAGAGACAAGGCAGAGAAATGGATGGCTAGGGCAAAGATGGACGGTCAGTGTTAATGTTAGGGATGAGGCCTCTCATTTGTGGCCTCACTTAGAGCTTGGGCCAATTCTATTGATGGAGGAGAGACAAGGAGGAAAGATGGACGGCTAGGGAAAAGGTGGACGATCAAGTGTTAATGTCAAGGATGAGGCCCCTCATTTGTGGCCCCACCTAGAGCTAGGGCTAGTGTTGATGGTGGAGGAGAAACAAGGAGGAGAAATGGATGGCCAAGGCATAGGTGGGCGTGTTAATGTCAAGGTTGAGGCCCCTCATTTGTGACCTCACCTAGAAATGGGGCTAGCATTAAAATCTTACTGCCTTAACTGATCAAAAAATTTATTTAATATATTTATATAATAGATCAAGAAAATTTCCTATAATATATTTTTTATGTATTCACTTTCATGTCATTTAAAGATATAAACTTTTTGTTATTATTATATATATTTAATTTTGGAATCATTATTAACGTATGTAATTATTATATAAACCTAGAGGAAAGTAGCTATTGGTATTCGAACCTAAATCTCTCACAAACCAACAACTTTGGTGACTGTTTTACACGCACTCATTTATATACAAATAAAAATGACATTTTATCAACTTTTTTCCAATTATAATTTAAAGGTAACCTCTTCCTCTAAAAATAGGGATGACGACACAATTTTAAGTAGCAATCACAACTACGTCGCAACCTTAATATTCATTCCTTTGTAATGAGTACACATGGGATTCTTACACAAAGTGGGTACGTTTTATTTGATTTCAAGTGATCGCAGTTCGTGATATCCCAGTCTAGTTATTGCAATCTCAAACGAATTGATAGAATTCAATGATAGAAAAATTAAAGAATATTTGATAGATCTCAATGCTATGCTCTGTCAACTAAGACTTTATTTAGTTTTTTTGTTCAATTAACTCTCTGGATGGTGCATTCTGCAGGAAGGCCCTACAGAAACCTTTTTCTGTCCAAGCAGTAATCATAAATCATGTAATTCTTGAGCACCCATTTCAGTTTCTGTTCCTGACTGAAATCCAAGGCCGCCTGACTCCACCATGAATTTGCAGAGCAAACAGAAGACTTTGTGCACACCTATGCATTAAAATTGTGGAAAGAGGCATCGAAGGGTGCTTTTCTCCAATCAGTCTTCATTGCCCCGCCTCTGGTTGCCCAATCGTCTGTGTACCACGAGCTCGAATATATTCTCATTGCTTGATTCTTCGGATATGCAACACCCAACTTCTTGTTGTTCTCGAACACTCTCACCGGTGTTCCATCCACGGAGAATCTGCACAATACGACCACCATGATATATTAGAACTATAGATAATTATATCCATAAAATTACGAGTAATGCTTGTATTACATACATAATAATTTGTTGAGGATTCCAGAGTAGAGAGTAAGTGTGAAAATCGGCGGTGTGATCAAACCAGAGGTTAAATTGTTGTTCCCGATTGCCCTGGCCTTGAGAGTAAACATTTGTGTGCATAACGTAGGGATCTCCAGACAGGTTTCCCAAAAACTCGAAGTGAATTTCATCGTGGTTATTGCCTTGGGACGAAAGCTGCACCAAATATTTCAACACATGAATTTATCTGCCATGCTCAGCTAAGAAGGATAATATGTCCTATGTCATTACTAATATGAATACTATGATATATTAAGCGGACTTACATAGTATGTCGTTATAGTGCCTGCCGAGTTACCAGGAACCAACTTGATTTGCATATCGATGTTTTCGAACAGGTATTCCTTCTTGGATTGAAATCCCGAGCCTATCATATAACATCTAAATTAAGGTTCGACATAGAATTTGAATTATATACAATAAGGAAAGGATGATATGAGTAGAAAAATATGGTTTTTCGTTATACCTGAGGATCGGTCGAGAGTAAGCTACAACTGTTGCCCTTTGTTGAGTATATTAGCGCGATCACTACCCCATGTGATATCAAAATCGTTATAAAAATTTGCTGAAACATGGTGGGAGATTGAGACCATAAATATGAGGAAAAGCACGAGGAGGGCCATTGATAACAGAGTTGAAATGAGAAAGTCGAATTTAGGTAAGGTGTTAAGAAGATAGTGGATTTGTGATGGCTGAAAGCTACCAATCGCTTGTATATATATAGTACAAAAGTATGAATGAGTTGTCACGCCTTGGGGTTTATTTGGGTACGTGCAAGGTTTGGCTTTACAGGGATAACAATCTGGATTTTTTTTCTGGGGCCGGCTCATTTGTCTGGAAGCTCCCTTTTATCCTCATCTTTTCAACGTTTTGATACCAGAGCTCACATCCCATGATAATTGTAAGAGAAAGTGTTTTCTAGCTGTATTTTAGCTGCTTCATGTAAATTTCAGGTTGTTAAAGACACACAACTCCATGGCACGTTGTAGTCTCATGATTACCGAGAATTGATTAATGGAGAACAACTTGCAATAGATTTGAGCGATCAGAAACAAGTTGCAATTGATTTGGTCAAAGGTCTATTTTGAACAACACGCTCCTATTTGAGAAGGGAAAGGGAAGGGGCATGGGGCTTTCGTTATACCTACAACACTAAAAGTTATTTTTCTTTTCCCTCTAGGGTGGGGAAGGGGCTTGGGGTTTTCGTTATACACTAAAAGTTATTTTCCTTCTTTCTGAGGTGGCAAGTTGGTATCTAAAAATTTTACCAGCAATTTAATTCTAGTCTATTTTATGAATTTAACTGTAAGTATTTTATTAATTAAAAATTATTTATATAAAGAGAGAGGGGGTGGATGGATACAAGATTATACTCTAGGGTAAAAAAGTAGAATTCAAAATAAAACATAACAATAACAAAAAAATTAAGTGAAAAACAGTAATAGTTTTAATCCATTTTCGATAATACTTTGAAGATTTTTCTTTCCACTATAATATTTTTAACTATACTTAAATCAAATGTTGTTTTGATAGCTATAATCAACAATGTCAAATAATATATTTTTAAGAAAATCTAAAATTCTTCAAGAGGCTATCAAATTTTAATTAGAATAATAAACCTTATAAAAGTTGTGCTATTCTTAATGATTACCTTATGTAGTGATATAGTATAGTATTTATATTAATATTTAGTCTTTTAAATAAGTAATATTAAATTAAGCTATCAAAAATTATAATTATATTATAGGTAAAACAAAAAAATAATTAGGCATGGGCTGAGTTTGGAACTTTTATAATGTTTGTTCAATTTAATTTATAATGTGCTTCTTTAATGCTAAACTTCTTAGTTTACCAATTAAAATAAATAATATTTAAAAATTAATAAAAAATATCATATTATGAAAATAATAACATGTGTACATTAGGGTTGCATTTTGAGAAATAGATCATTTTTTTAATACTTTTGTCTTTTGTGGTCCCTTTAATTTTGATTTTATGTTCTCCTTCAATTTTATTCTGTATGGATTACATTAAAATGAAGTGCATTCTATCGATGACTATATTCCTATTATTAATTTCTCACAATGATGTCTCTACCAAAAACCTAACTCTACATCTAAAAAATATTATTATGTTTTGATTAATAAAAAGCAAGATAGGCCTGCACCATTACATAAATGCTAAAAGTGCTACGTAGGGCACATGAGACATGCACACCAAGCAAAAACACAAAAGAGGCAAAACCTTTTTCGAAAAGAGGCTTTTGACCATAACCCCAACTAGTGGAAACAATGTCCCAAACACAGGAAATCACCTAATGAAAATGGAGGGGGTTAGGAGTGTGCCCCAAACCATCCTCTTGAAAAACCCCCTTAAACTAAGAGCAAACTAGCCAAGGGATAAAAAAATCAAAAGCAAATTTGAAAGACATTCTACAACCTTTTATGATTAGGGATACTAGAGAACATTGATCTGGAGACACCCACGAACCTAGTAAAAATAGAAACTCCTAGCCATTCTATAGCAGTAACAAGAAAAGACATCATGGAATGGACTAGCACAAACAAACACAAGGGGTTTTGAAAGGCACCCCAGAACCTTTTTCATGATGAGTAGCCTGCTAACAAAACATCAAGGGTCACCTCAATAGACAAGCTGTCAACAAAAATATTGGCAGACAAATCCCCAGACAGAAAAAATATAGGGTAGAGACCCTAGCCTTCAACCCAGTGACAAGAAGATCTCAACTCAATCGCCAATCTAGAAGTTCTAAGCTAATTGATCCAAACATGCCCACTACATGACGAGGGTAGTAGAAGACAAAAGCAAAAATTGTCAAAAATAACATCTTCTGAAATAAGAAAGAGTCTAGTGCCATCGCGAGGATGACAAAAATAGAGCCCTCTCTGGTTAAACTCCCATAGGGTAACCAACCCTCAGCACTCCTCTGGAAACCACCCGCCACAACATGGGAAGAATTGCCTCCAAGAAGAACACTATCATTCTCAAAAAATACCAAATTCGACCCCCAAAAAAAGCCATCAGCAAAATAATATTTAAATAACAAAACACCTTCAAGGCCCATCTCCATAGGAACACTAAAAGAAGTAGAGTAAACATCATGTCAATTACCCTTCCCAACTAGGAGAGGAGTCCCAAGAGGAAGTCTTAGAGAGAGGAAGGAAAAGCTACCCCACTCCAGAGAACCTCAACACCACAGGAAACCATCCATCCTAGCACAAAATCCCACCTCCATACGATCAGTACTGAGCAGGGGAGCCCAATGCAGCACGCAACCCACCAACAAGAACCAACCCCAAACGAAGTTGCTCCACCAATGAGTGAGAGAAAATTAGGCACACTCAGCCCTGAATAGAATCTAAAATCCCCAATCAACAAAAGCAAAGAGAAGACCACATAGGGGCACACATTAAACACCATAGAATGAAGGGTTGTCACCAAAAACAGACCCTACAAAGTAGGCCCAACCACCAGAGACTCTCGACACCCACCAAACTTAGGAAGCAAGGCAAAGAGATGAATAGAAACCCTGCACCCACCAACGACTCTCCTTGCATACTGTCAAGAAAGATTCACTGATTATAGGAAAAGGAAAAACAAGGGCCCAATCCAATAGGGAAGAAAACCATCATCTATTAGGGGCCACTTCCTAACCAATGACCCAACATGAAATAAGCATAAGGGAGGCACGATATGAGTAGATATCGAGACCCCAGAAAGCGAAAGGGACGTAATGTCTCTCCAAGCAGAAAACCAAACAAGGAGCACTGAAAGAGCTACAACCACTATCCAAGAAAAAACCAAGCTACTAGCCACCTAAATCCCCTAACCATCCTCATCGTCGCCCTCACCTCCATCCTCTACATCGTACCCTGAAGAACCTACACCTCTAGAAACCCTAACACTCCTCGCTCCTCCTTGCTCCATTGAATCTTGGTGTACTAGTTCATTTCTTATAAATACTATTATGTTTTTCATTGTAATGATGAGAATTAAATTTTGATTATAAAATATTTGATTCACCAACTTGTCATTGAGCCAATCTACTTTTAGCACATACTTAGAGATATATTTGCAATGTGATAGATATTGACTCCATTATGATTGTCAATCAAACAAGGGGAGGTTTACACTATGTGGTTTAGCATAGAAGCAAGAAGACTACAATTTCTAGAAATGGGGTTTTCCTTTGGGTGTTAAAAGCCCAATTTCATTCCCTTTCACAGTGGAAAATCTATCCACTTTGCCTCTATTTTAAATAAAAGGCTATACATTCCTTGATTTAGAAGCTTTCCCTCATTCTATAGTTGCTTAGATAAAAAATAATAATTAATTGCTCCTATTTTAACCCTTCTATAGTTTTCGACGATTGAGAGGACACAAAACTAACAAAAATAGAGTTCTTGGTTACATTAACTTAAAAAATTTATAAATTGTAATCTTAATTTGACAAATAATTTGGAATGGATAAATCCAATGTAATATTTTGTGAATTATTGTATTTTTGTGAATTATTGTTATTTACAAATTTTGTAAGCAATGCTAAATTTACCCTTACCCCTTCAATTTAAGTGCTTAACATCCCTCCGGGCTAAGGCTCTGAAGTATTACCGTGCCCGTTTCAATAACATAAATTATTTTGATGTGATGGTATTGAGCAGATTTTCTTTGGATGGAACTCCCGTGAGAGTGTTTAAGAACAACGAGAATGTGGGTGTGGCGTATCCAAAGAATCAAGGCATGAGAATATATTCGAGTCTGTGGAACACAGACGATTGGGCAACTAGAGGTGGGCTTGTGAAGATAGACTGGAGCAAAGCCCTCTTCGTCGCCTCATACCAGAGTTTTAATGCACAGGTGTGCAGTACTTCTTCCTCTGACTGCTCTGCAAATGCATGGTACAATCAAGCAGCATTGGATTCGGGTGAGCAGCAGCAACTTGAATGGGTGCGCAAGAACTATATGGTATATGATTACTGTTCTGACACCAAAAGTTTTCCACTGGGCCTTCCTACTGAATGCACCCGTTAGACATCAAACGCTGAGTCAATCAACTCTACCTTCGAACAGGAAATTTTTCCCTCCTCTTTAATTGTACAATATTCACACTCTTTCATTCTTTTAACTTTCCCACAATTTCAATGTATTATTTCTTTCAACATGGAATAAAAGAAGGCTTCACACCTTTGGTAGATTATGTGGATGTAAAATCTTATATGAACAAATGCACACGAGTGCCCACCTGATTCCGTCCAGTAATTTCGGTTCTATTTCATAATCATGAATGCTTAGATTTATTTCTCATTTATTTCTTTTATAATCCCTCTCATTCCAAGACAATATCAATCAATGATACTTCTACACATGGTGATAATAGAATCATAATTCCAAAATCAACAATCAAGTTTACAAGGCAAGTCCCAAATTCCTGCAAGAACACTTTATCTATCAATACATATAAACAAGGTTAGATATAAATATTCCTTTAATCAGATATATTTCCTAGTGATCTAGACATCACCAATTTATTCCACATACAATATCAATTTTGTGTTTAGATTGGTCATGGATACTGTGCTTTACAAAGGTCATGTATCATGTTTGGGTTGCATAAAATTTTAACTTAGAAATAATTATGAAACAAATTTTGACTCACAGATTAGTCACCCAATTTTATCAAGCATTGATCATATGTGACAGTGTGATCAAGAGAAATAGAGGAAGGGGGAGATATAGGGAGACAGAGAAAAATAGATATAAAGAATTTGATTATTTGCTTAAGTTCTTGCTTAACTACATAATACTAGAATGGTTCTTTTCTTGATTGATTGTGAGTAAAGGATCAAAATTCTTCAACCCTAATGTATAATGAGATATTTAGTTATATAATTTTCTTAATCACTTCCTTGAGTTACTTGTAGAATTGGATGATGGCTAATTTTATTTTTTATTATTTTGAAATTGTAAACTATGCTTCTCTCTTTAACATGGTAATTTCAAGTGTGCCAAAGAATATTTTCTTCCTATGCCATTTATTTCTCTTCTCATTTGTTGTTGGATACTCCTAAGATTAAAAAGTTAAATAAGATCATTGGTAGTTTCCTTTAGTTTATGGTCAATTTAATAAAGTTAACATGGTATATAACATCACATTTTGACTTATCTTAGAGCAAGTGAATTTGTGGCGCCTTTTTTACAAAGTGTGGTTGCAAAGGTGATCATTATGATATTTACAATGGTTCAAATTTAGTTGCTAGAATGAAGGTGGGTAGTTCAACATAGTGTACTCCATCAAGGACAATTCCATGAGAAAGAAGTACACCATCCCCTAATTTTTATCTGATCTAACTACCCTAAGAAATCTCCTCATAAACACATAAGGAGTTGGAATGCTAGCAAAACATTGCAAATTACTAAGAATGGATATCTCTGTGTGCAAAAGTCCAGCTTTTGTGTAAGCTTTGTCTAGATAATGTGAATAAAATCTTCAACAAGAGGAATAGAGATTTCTTCATATTTTTCTCCAATCTATAACCTCTTGCAATCCTTCTCATGGGCCAAAGTCAACAATGAAACTTTGCAAAGATCAACATGGAGAGATACCAAGACAATTCAAAACAAACCAAAACTAAGCGCAACAAATTAAAAAATGTTTTTGGTCAATGTGGATTGCTTGTCTACTTACGTGCTCTTGCACCAAATTCAAACTATTATGTGGATCTTTAAAATTATTCGGGGATTATTAAGTAGAGATTTGCATTAATGAAGATAAGGTGCATTTGCGAGTTTGATCTTTGTAAGGTAAAGCCAAGTAAATCAATTTCATTTGAAAAGTAATTTCTTACACTATCATTAGGGTATCCACCTAGGGTAGACTCTATGTTGCAAGATTAGGCATCAATTAGTCTAGAAGGTCAACCATTCATTCTCATAAATCAAGAAATCTTGCAAACTTTTTAAGTTTTTACACTTCCTTTACTTTGATTATACAACCTATTGTTGAAAATTTCTATTAATTTTATGGTGATCTTTGATTATTAAAAGCCTAGAGGATTGTTTATAGTCTAGTTTTCACTATCTCGATGATGTATACAACTATCATTGAAAGTATTTAAAGGATTTCTGACGTAATCAATATTTAGTTGCATTAGTTATCTAGATGCTTGAAACAATGCAACAATCCTTAGCAAAGAACAACAATCACAATTAAAGTATAAAGTCGTAGTTTTTGGTGTAATTGAGATATTTATCAAAATTCAAGTGTAGTTTTTCGAGTCAAACTCATTGACCCATATTTCATGGGTAGTGGTTCACAAGAACCCATCTCTCATGAGAATGAATGGTACACTTAGCACTTATTGCATTAAGATAAAATTTTAGTATTGGATCTTTTCCAAGATGTCACCCATCTGAAATGTACTCCTACTCCAACTGAAATGTTTTTAACAATAGAAATTCCCAAAATTAATTGCACTTAACTTGCTATCCTATTTGATAAACTTTCAGCAAGTGTTGTGAGTTCCCTTTAGTTTATTAATTGATAATAACTAGGATATAGAAATTACAGAACTGAAACTGAATTAAGTCAAACATTTAAGACCTGCAATCTTCTTCAATATTCGTATTCTTCACCGTAGCATAAAATTATCAAGAACAAATTTAACAGCCAGTTCCCTTTGGCGTTCATTAAATGAGCTCAAACTAACAGAGGTGTAAGGTGCAGATTCATTCCAGGCAGTTTGGAGTAAATATTGACTCTCCCGTACAAAACACTAACAGGAAATTCGAATGTCATTAAGCAATTCTGTTTTCTAATGGAATGATGATTACGAGTGTCTTCAATGACCAAAATATGACACCTCAGACGTGGACGACAAGAAAATTCAACAAGTCCGACTTCCCCGAGATTTTACGGAAACTAACGCAGCCGTGTACAGTAAAAAAGAAATTCGAAACTCTGATAACAAGTCAAATTTGAGATATATATTAAATTGTCTTGGATAGCATTTGTTACACACAAACATAGATTTATCTGATAAAATTACGCGTCGCAATCATATATTTAATACAAATTATATAGCAAAATTTTTATTTGACAATAATCTTTTTTTAAATTTCTAACATTAATATTGCATTGTATGTAATACTCACCCATTCACATAATATAATATTTTATCCATTATTAAATCATTCCTTTTAGAAAAAAGAAAGACATTGGTACACAAAATCTAACACTAGCACTTGCACCAAAACAAGGTGCGAGGGTTACGCCGATAGCAATGTATACTTTCAATGATAAATTGGAGGGTACAAAATTACATAATGTTAAAATTGCATTTATTAATGATAATTTTTTATTTAATGTAATCAAATCGATTTTAAAATATAAATACAAATGAATGCAAATTTATCCAGGATATTATAATTTCTTGTCTTGGTTTGAGGCAACTCTACTTTTCCCTTATAAGCCCTTTCTAGTGTTTCAACATTTCTTATCTCGATGTGCCTATTTAATTTGTCATCCATCGCATGACTTTCCCTCCAGTCAACTCTTACCCTCTAACCCTAAACTTTACCCTTATCCTAATTCTAACCTTAACCCTTACTATATCCCCAATTCTGATCCTTAAATTAAACATAATTCTAACCCTAACCATACTTTGACATCACATGGGGAAATGATCGTGCTAAGATACTTGACAATGGCCAACGTTTGCAGCTTACTCTCGATCAGTCCTCAGGTATATTCATCTCTTTTGCCTACTTCATTTATATGATTTTAATAGTATGCTGAACCGATGCTTATCTCCTCCCCTGCCTCTGCTGTATGAAAACAGGTTCAGGGTTCCAATCCAAGAATGAATATCTCTTTGGCAATATTGATATGCAAATCAAGCTGGTTCCTGGTAACTCGGCTGGTACTGTTACTGCATACTATGTAAGTCTCTCCCTCCATTTCATTTTGTAGCCCTAAAATTAGTACTGGGTAGTACTAGTATTGTTGTGGGAAGTTGAGCATGGTCTAATAAAATGGTGATGTTCTGTCGCAGCTCTCTTCACAAGGGAATACACACGACGAAATAGACTTTGAGTTTCTGGGAAATCTGTCTGGAGATCCCTACATTATGCACACTAATATTTTCTCTCAAGGCGAAGGCAACCGCGAGCAACAATTCTACCTCTGGTTCGACCCCACTGCAGACTTTCACAGTTACTCTCTGCTCTGGAATCCCCAACAAATTATGTAAGTTAGTATTTTCCCTACAACTTCAAATCAGCTACTGAATGTCCTCTTTTGCCTAGCCCTCCAGTTTTAACATCATTGTTGTACTTATATTGTGCATTTCTGATAGTGTGCAGGTTTTCTGTGGATGGAACTCCGGTGAGAGTGTTCAAGAACAGTGAGGATCTGGGCGTTGCATATCCGAAGAATCAGACGATTGGGCAACAGAGGCGGTGCAGTAAAGATCGATTGGAGCAAATCCCCATTTGTGGCATCTTATGGAAATTTCAAAGCAGAGACATGCTCTGCCTCCTCTAATTGCTCTGTGAATTCATGGTATGCTGCAGAGGCATTAGAGTCAAGTGAGCAGCAGAAACTTGAATGGGTGCACAAAAATTATATGATTTACGATTACAGTCGCCAGGCGTCCAACTGAGCTCAAAGGACAAATACTTTAACCAAATTCATTAATTCAAATTCTTTTATTCTTTCAAATTTTGTGGCGATTTTGAAGCCAAGGAAGCTATATATGTAACGATTGGATCCCAATCAATTGAATATGTAGCTCAATATTCATTTTGTTAGCATTTGAAGAGATTCAGAATTCTTTCTACTATGGACCTCTTTTTTTGAATTTTGTTGTTGTCGTGAGTAATGACGTTTGCTTGAAGTCAATTATGATTAAGGAAAAATCTATATAGGGGAAAGGATCCATTAGTTGTGCACCCTAACTTCGCGCTTCTCAAAATCTTACTTGGAAATTTCAAATCACTCTGATTTTTTTACAGCAGCTTACTTGGCAAGTCCCTTGCTTATAACTAAGGTTTCAGGGCCACATCATCAAATATGATGCCACATCAGCATGCTTTTTGCCAAGGTGCCCAAAACAGCCCCCCAAAAAAGTGAGACCACTACGCTGCAAAAGAGACCGCAATAGTTGTGCAGCTGACATGGCATCACCTAATCGGTTACTTTTTACAATATTAGTACATTTTTAACAACTATTGGTACATTTCCTAACAACTATTGGTACATTTGTTTCAAACAATAGGTTTTATTTGTTCAATTTTTGGAACAAAAGGTATCAACAACCCTTACAACAATTGGTACATGCTCAACTACTGGGTCCTTTCCCCTATCCTAACTTATACGGTCATGGTAACACATTTTTTGAACTATTTTTTAAAGTATTTATTTGGTTAGTTTAGCAAAGCTTAATTAATATATGTACATCTTTGATATACATAATCTTAAAGAATAGTTTTAAGCTCATAAGTTACATATAAAGATGTAAAAAAATTTGGTGAATATTAAATAAGTTAATTGGAGATTGATAAGTTAGGATGCAAAACTATTTGATTCTCTTCCCTACTATTACCCAAAGGTTGAGCTATTAATTTCAAAGAGAAAAACATATACTAGCTATTAATAGGTGTAATATGAAATTCTATATGTTACAATTGAAAAGAAGTTTTATGATGGTAAAATATTATGTATGTTGCACTTGAGGTATTTGCAATAATTTTTGTGATGGTGAAAGTCTTTTTAAAAAAGACAAAATAATATTTGCTTAACGAAGAAGTATTATTAAGTAGTAATTTGGAAGTCAATTAGTAATATATGGAAAACGTTTGTAAATCAATTATGTATGTAATTGTAGTGGTGAAATTTGCATATCATGATGGTAGTTCAAGTAAATTGGTGGTTTCGGGTGGTAGGTAAGCATGATAGATAGTTAAGAGTTAAAATGTCTTTCTTTTTGAAAATTTTGGTAATCTTTATACTTATATTATGAATGAAATATTTCAATTACCAATAGAAAAAATGCATGTTGATAAAATAAATAATTATAATAAAAAATTATTATTTTTTTTATAGTCAAATCCTTAATTGCATATAAAACTTGATACAAAATATATGTAGTCCATTAAATGCTTCAATTGATTATAGAATAGAAATAAATGAAATAAATTTTATTACAGAACAATAAAAAACTAATTAGAACTAAAATCATGTAACATAGCTAAAATTCTATCTCATATAACATTTATTAGAATTCAATTTTATCAATTATATAATTTTAAATTCGGTATCATGGTTCATCTCAACATGAATGTACCTTAAAGTCTATGTTGGAATTGAAATGCATGTTGATAAAATTTGAAATTTTTCATCATGAAGGGACAAGTGGCTTGGTGGTGGATAATTTTACCAGCCACATGAGTGAGTTCTAAGTTTGACGGTTAGGGCATTCAATATTCTCATTAATGCACATATATTTCCTTGTAGAAATACATATAATCATTATCATTGAAAAGGGTCCCAATAACTATTGTTTACATGACAATGTACATTCACTCCAAAATTGGGAGTAAATATACACCTTTAAATTGTTTAGTAATTTGAGCTCCTTGAGTGAATGTTAGTCCATTCAATGTTTAAGAGAGAAATGGACTTCATTAATCACCACATTCTGGTAGAGATGAAGTGTAAAATTGCTATTGACCAATTGACCACTGAAAAGCATGATGTTCAATTAAAGTGTAGATAGATGGGACACTTTGTGCAAAAAACCTCTCTAAATATTGTATTATGTTTATATTGTGATTGGCATGGTAACATAAAATGGCTAATTTAAAGAAATATACTCAAAAATGGTATCTTAATCTTTGGGTCATAACTTAAAAACAAAATTAAAATAATCCTTTCAATATTTTAAATAATATTAAATTTGAGAACAAAGTTAGTACAATACCAAAGAATATTAAAGTTGAGAAGGAAGTTAATATAACATTAAATTGTCAAATCATTGATCAATATTGTGTGCAATTCAATCTAACACATAAACAAAAGATTTAAATAACAAAATCTAAACTTTTTTTCACACCTAAATACAAACTCAAGAGTAAGATCGAGAACTTGCAAGAAAGGATGATAGCAAACAAGAAAACTCTGAAATAAAGATTTGGTGATGTGAAGGAAATTGGAGACAACAAAAACATTGAAAGAAAATTTTGGGTTTATGCAAATCTTTATAAAATTGAGCTATCATTAGGCCAAGCATAATTGCAAAAAAATCAAATAAAAGTGTCACACTTTTTTGGTATAGGACAATAGAGGAGGGTGGTGTGGTTGTCTCCTCATCTTTGTGATCCTCTCACATAAGAAAGGTCAGTGTCACCAAGGAATTTTTTCAAGCATGACATATAATTTCATCATTAAATCTTAATTGAAGCTGGGCTCACTACATAGGTTGAAAATATCCCTATGTTCTTGCATCAACGCTTCTTTTTTCACATACACAAAATCCTCTTAATAGATATTTTTTTGGCAAAAACAATAAAGAAAGGGAAAAGGTAAGGTACTCTTTTGTTGGTAAAACCAAAGACTATAACATAGCGAGGAGTGTTTTTTATCATGGATCCATCTTATCATCTCCAAGATAGCCTTCCCATCTTTGGTGTAGCCCAAGAAGCTATAAAGGAAGGTATGCAAACATATGATCAATTAAATAATTAAAATATGCATAACGAAATATGTGAATGATGTTTACACCTTGTGACATAAAAAGAGAAATGGTATGCTCTTATTGTATAGGAAAATAAGGTGGTTGGAAGCAAGAGAATGTATGTTCATTCTAAAGAGAAGATCTCCATTGGAATCAAAGATGGTGAATTTATTGTTATAATTAATAGAATTTGATAAAGATAAATAGATAATTCTGATAATTGAGCCAAATTGGAGATTCTAGCTTGTGAAATCAAAATGTAAAATCACATAATTTATTTTCTATAAGAATATAATCTTTTTTTTGTTTTCCGTAGAGGTATCCTCATGACTCATCCCAGAATTTCCCACCAAACCTTGCCTTGGGCTTACTTTTTGTCAAGTTGGGGTGTTAGTGGGGTGAGAGGAGACAAGACTAATCCCCTAGAGATGTGTGTAGTCGCCCAAAAATCACACACATAGGTTTAATCAGGCTAGCGAGAATCAACCTCAGGACCTATATGAGAAGAACCTAAAGCCCTTAGCCAACTACGTTGCCATGCGGGCTTCTATAATAATAAAATCTTAAATTGTTTCCTCAAAAAATAATAAGATTCTATTAATTCTTCTATCATGTTTTTTCAAGAAAATGAAAACATGTGTAATTTTACCAATTTGAGGACATGCACAATCCTTAAAAAATAGAATAATTTCCACAATAAAAGTCATATGTTATCTCCTTTTAATTCTTTCATTGTATTGTGATTGAATGACTGGATTATATGGTTATACTCTCTCTCTCTCTCTCTCTCTCTCTCTCTCTCTCTCTCTCTCTCTCTCTCTCTCTCTCTCTCTCTCTCTCTCTCTCTCTCTCTCTCTCTCTCTCTCTCTCTCTCTCTCTCTCTCTCTCTCTCTCTTCATCACTTTTCACATATCTATCTGGAACTTATTGGAGGTGCGTTTTAGCCAATTCTTCAGCACTCTCAACTAGAATAAGAGATCTTCTCCAGTTGGGTGAGCTACCCAAATCAATTGAAACCATTATACCTCTCTTTTTCAAAGCTGATAAAATATTCAACCTAAGAAATTAGTGTGTATCTTGAAGATACAAGAAACACCTTTTGTGGAAACAGAGGTTCGCTAGTATATTTATAGCAAGTTAGGTGGGCAAAGTTGAAATTTAAACACATAACAATGAGGAATTCTAAAAAACATGTAGTTTAGACACCACAAATTAAATATTTAATTATCGCATGCTCTGTTTAAACAATGCTCAAAATTTCTTACTTACGACATTCTTGAAGATATCATTGGGATTTGTTGCATGCATGCAAATGCTTGAGCTTTAGGTAAGCAAATAATTGTTAGTGCTTGCAATATTCTTGTTAGGTCTTGTAGTTGGACACATTATCTAGGTTGGACATCCTACTGCGCTAGGGATCAATGGAGATCCCAACTCCCCGTCTCACAAGTCCTTTATTGGATCATAGGAATCATAATATTGGAATGCTAGCCCTTATAGTTGACAACTTAACATCGATTCAGCCAGACATTAAAGAAGGAAGTGCCCCCATTTCAGGGGAGCAGGCTCCTTCGACAACTATTCCAACATAAACAAAAGAGACTGCAGGTTCATCACAACAACCAAACCTGGAGGCCTCTCTATTCAAGGCGATCCAGCAACTAAAATCACCATACCCAAAATAGGCCATGCACACTTGGATCTGCCTCTGCGACCCTTTTTTATATAGTTGTTTCGTGGGGAAAATGACAAAATAGAGGAAGCAAACAAATGTTTAAATCGAATATTTCATTGATTTAGCAAACAAAACCCTACTTGCAAGAACAACAAAGAAATGAAACACAAAGAAACCCAACAACTGACAAATCTACAAGGTAGGGTTTCAAGCAAACATACGAATCTCCAAAAGTGCCCATGTTCCCCTATTGTATGGCTCTGCTCAAAGTTGGAAGAATCACTTTGTGAAAAAAAATGTTTTTGCCACTCTTGACCCGGACTTCTCTTTTTATCTCTTTCATTTGTTGTTTCTCTTCATGGAGATGGATAAAGGGGCTAGAATAGTTCACCCTAAATCTGATTTCCATTGACAAAAATCCACCATGCTAGAATCCTTTGAGTTCAAAAACACCACCAAACCAAAATAAAAAGAAACCCAATAACCTATAATCTCCGGGATAGGGTTTGAAGCAAGTATACCTCACAGTCTGCATAGATACATTCTCCAACAAACAACCGCACAGCCCTTGAACGTGGCAAAACGTCTAGGGTTTGAGTCGCTTATGATTCAACTACTTGTCGTCGAGAAGACACACCCAAGCAAGTAGGATGACAAATTTCAAGCAGTAACTGAAGAATTTGCACAATCACATAATTTCTTCCATTGAACCCTAAGATATTAACAAACGCCACCAATCGACATAAATGCCACTGTCAAACTACTGGAGTCATACAATTTCACTGCTAGATAATAAATGATGAAACACATAAAATCAAGTGACTACCCAAACAAAAACATGGCATTGTCTGAAAATGAAGAGTGGTCAGAAAGATGTCAGAAGTCCGATAATTACCAGAGCGCTGACACTTTGATGGACAAAAGCCCAAACAGAGAACCTATCAGCTAAATATAATATTCTATCAATTATTAAACCATTCTTCAAAAAAAAGAGAGACATTGGTATACAAAATCTACGGTTACAATTAAATACTATTCCAATAAGTATACCAGCGTCCTCCTCACATGTTTGAAGAATATTAAAAAAAACACGCGGTATGTGGCGTTTGACCGCTTTGTGGACAGGTGAGATGTCGACATCCAAGAAACTACATTTTAAGTAGCCTCGGAACTGCACCCACACTTATGGAATACAACTCCTCTTTCATAATCCGCACACCTACGCCAGCTGTTGCATAACGGACACAGCTATGCTACCTGTACTCAACACTACACTCTTCCAGCTGGATCTCCGAGTGCAACAAATCCCAAAACCTTTACTCGCTGTAAATACAAAGCGCGCACTAACTCATCCACTTTAACAACTCTAGGTGAAATTTCTTGCTACTTTCCATTTCTTACCTGACCCTGCCTATGTATATAAATTCCATCGATTTCCTTCTGCAATCCAACATTCACATCATCTTTACCTCTATCAATACTCATACGGTTTGCATTCTTGTCTTCAGTTGTCAATGGACCTCATTCTATGTGCTCTCCTCTTAAGCCTTGCACTTGCATTCTCCCACCTTGTATCTGCAAATTTTTACAATGACTTCGATATCACATGGGGAAATGATCAGGCTAAGATACTTGACAATAGCCAACGCTTGCAGCTTACTCTCGATCAGTCCTCAGGTATTTATCTCATATGTTTACTGCATATATATATATATGATTTTTAGGGTATGTTGAATGGATCCTTATCTCCTCTGCCTCTGCTGTATGAAAACAGGTTCAGGGTTCCAATCCAAGAATGAATATCTATTTGGCAAGATTGATATGCAAATCAAGCTGGTGCCTGGTAACTCCGCCGGTACTGTTACTGCATACTATGTAAGTTTGCCCCTTCGATTCACTCTGCACTCCTGAAATGAGTAGTGGGTAGTACTAGTAGTATTGTTGTGGGAAGTCGAGTATGGTCTAATAAAATGGTGATGATCTGCTGCAGCTCTCGTCACAAGGGGATAAACACGATGAAATAGACTTCGAGTTCCTGGGAAATCTGTCTGGAGATCCCTATATTATGCACACCAATGTTTTCTGACAAGGAAAAGGCGGTCGGGAGCAGCAATTCTACCTTTGGTTCGACCCAACAGCAGACTTCCACACTTACTCCCTGCTCTGGAATCCCCAACAAATTATGTAAGTAATTTTTATATAATCCCTGCAACTTCAAATCAACTATTGAATGTCCTCTCTGGCCTGGCCCTCTACTTTTAACATCATTTTTGTAGTTGATAATGTGTATTTCTGATATTGTGCAGGTTTTCTGTGGATGGAACTCCAGTGCGAGTGTTCAAGAACAGCGAAGATTTGGGCGTTGCATATCCGAAGAATCAAGCGATGAGATTATACTCAAGCCTGTGGAACGCAGACAATTGGGCAACCAGAGGCGGTGCAGTGAAGATCGACTGGAGCAAATCTCCATTTGTGGCATCTTATGGAAATTTCAAAGCAGAGACATGCTCCGCCTCCTCTGATTGCTCTGTGAATTCATGGTATGGTGCAGAGGCGTTGGAGTCGAGTGAGCAGCAGAAACTTGAATGGGTGCGCGAAAACTACATGATTTACAATTACTGTTCGGACAGTAAAAGGTTTCCACAGGGCTTACCTGCTGAATGCACTCGCTAGGCATTCGACTGAGTTCGAAGGATTGAGATACAACAAGTTTCACCAAATCCATTAATTCAATTCTTTTATTCATTCATTTTTTGTAGCGATTTTCAAGCCCAAGAGGCTATACTTGTAACTATTAGATCCCGGTCAATTGAATATGTATCTCAATATTCATTTTTTAGCATTTCCAAAGAGTTTAAAATTTCTTTCAACCGTGGACTTTTTTATGGCTATAGTTAGTAATGATCTTTTCTTTTAACTTTAATTTTAATTCATATCAAAAGAACAATCACCCTATGGTAACTAATAGGGCGATACTATTGTAATTTTTGAACGGTTCTTTTTTAAGTGTTCTTTTGGACAGTTTAGCAGAGTCTAAACTATTATATCTACATGAACACTATCCGATGATGCATTTATCATGCTTGTTGAGCATTAATTGCATTTGGCTTTTAAGAGTTTGTGGTCTATTGGTAATTAAACATGGTTTTTAGGGACTCAGTCATAATTAACATTATGATAAATCCTATCTCTACAAATTCTCTTTAAAACCCTACCTCGTTTGATCCTACCTTTCTAAGTGTTCTCATCAGTTATGTGTTTCATCAATTCATTTCCTCTTCGTGGCATGTGTTTGTTTGTCATTTGCATCCCATGGTTCATTTACCCGTCGTTCTCATCTTCCTTTTTCTTTTGAAAATTCTAGATATGTTTGAAATGGCATAGCCCAAGGTATGCTTATCTATCCATCAAAATTTTAAAATCCAAATAGTTTCCAAAGGGGTATAGTAAGAAAAAGAGATCCAAATAGTTTTCAAAGGGGTATAGTAAGAAAGAGAGTGAACCAAGTACTCATTATATTGCCACAACTTCTATAAAGTTATTTGTTTCATGCCTTGAATTTCTACAAAGTTTACCAAGTTGACTAGACCTATTAATCATGTTCTTTAATAGACTTTACTTAATTCTAACTTGATTAATCTTCTTCCTACTTTCCAATTAGATCTGTCTAGAGGGTTGTACTTGATATTATAATGATAATTCATCCATTAGTTATCTTAGAGTCAATGGAAATCATACACAAATTTATATGGTATTAAATAATATATGACTCAATTAACAATAATATGATTAATTTGAAAGTGTTAATGATGGGAAAACCTAAAGTTAACTACTTCCAATCAAAACATATTTGTATACAAATCCTTTTACTTTGTATAATCAATCTCACAATATGGATATATTCTTTAGTTGTTTGAGTGCCTCGCTGCTAATATGACACATATGCATATAAATAGAAACAAGAAAGATCTGATATAATGTTAATTTTTCAACATATCTAGTTACATAAATTCTTTTGTGGGTATGTCGCATGATAGAGATTTTCTCCTCCCTCTTCTTCGGTGATTTCCTTTTATGATAATGACATACCAAATAACAAATAATATGAATCATTGTACGTGTATGGTCAGATAGTATCTTTATTGACCCAATAAATTCGTATAACATTTTATGATAGATTTTTTACATGACCATCATTTTCATCAATATAGCTATATACATTATAGAATTTCATTTCAAATGACCAATGCCTATTATGGGTTACATCATCTTTCCTATACAAGTGGGTCTTAAAGTGACGAATATCTTATTCAAATTATCACTTTTTTTAGTAGATTATTTATGTCATGTGGTATACTATGGCTTGAATAGTTAAAATAAGTATCTTATATGGTACACTAATGTTTGAAATATGTTCATTGGGATAATATTGTCAAAGTAGAGAGAGAACCATGTGTCCTTGCTTATGAAATATCATTTTATTTATTAAATATATGTCTATGAATAAGTCATTATACATACGTACACATACACATACACACGCACACGCACACACACATGAACACACATGCACACACCCATCCACACACACATACACATATAGAGACTTCTAACAAGCTTATTTATAAGTGCTCAAAAAAAAAAAAAAACATGATTTAAATACTATACATTTTGATGAGAATTGAAGAATCAATGATGAGTTATATGAAAGAAAGACGCGAGGCCTAAAATAAATTGCATTTGGAACCCTTCCTAAGAGAGAAAATTTTGATATTGATGAGCCTCTTGAGGACAATGGATGTCCTTATTTCTCACATACAATTACAAGAGAAGAAAAAAAACAAAAATTTAATTCTTACCCTTCACATGAAGACAAATAAGAATATTTCATTTCTCATTAATCACAAAAGAAAAGCAAGGAAGATTTCATCCTTATCTTCCACAGAAAGCAAATAAACTAATATTTAACAACCTGATTGCTTCATCTTCTAAATATTCTACTACATGTGTTCCAAAACAAAATTCCATTGATAATAAAAAACAAACTACATCCATGGAGTCACATCCAAAAACATTATGTAAAGAAAGATAAAGTACACATTGCACCTATTTCAACAATCTTTACTAAGAGAACACTTTCCTATCACAATGAAAGCCACTTCCTAGAGGGTGTTTACAAAGAACATAATCAAGATGAAGATAATTTGATTGATGATAATCACATATTTGAATCTTGGATTATCCATGCTCAACCCAAATACATTAACTTATTTTCATATGTTATATTGCATATCTCCCACTTGGAGAATATATCCTCTATAGCATTCAACATATTTCTATATTGATGATGGTATGTTTACACATTATATGATCTACATAATTCTCATGATTGCATCTACCAATTAGTATGCTTGGTTGTATATTTTCAATCACATGATCTTTTCTTGTGATGATTATGTTTTCCTTTATTCTTGTTACGGTTATATCTTATGACTATCACATGTTTTTGATAACCATGGTTTATCTTATGATTATATCTTATGACTGCCACATATTTATCCTAACCATGGTTATATCTTATTTTAACATGTCAATGATGATTACACTTTATCCATGCTTATCATGATGTCATCTCACACTTATCATGATGATCATCATATACTACCACTACCATGCTCACAACAAACTTTAATTTCTTTAGGTGACAGGCGTTGTGTAACAACATGGGAACTCTCGCATACCCACCACTATCATTGTACAGGACATCATCTGTGTTACTCTCCCTCTTTCTTTTCCTACCTGTTGTTTTCTTCTGAAAAACATATTGTAGGTACTCTGACTCATCATGTTGCTTTGTTGACACTATTTTCCACATCTGCTCTGCTCATTAAAAACACATTCGAGAAGAATATTGCTACAGGTTTCCTTGTTTGTCACGGTAATACACCCGTGGTTCAATTTCAAACCCTATTCCTCCTATTCAATATACACACAAAAATCCATCAGTCAATTTTTTAGGAGAGGATACATGATAAAAATCAAAGAGGAAGTTGCAGACAAGAAATAAATTCACTTACTTTATAGAAGTGCAAACATAGTTGCAGTGGGGTATGGAGGAAGAGAAGAAGAGAAAGAGGGATGGGGTATGGAGGAAGAGAGAGAGAGAGAGAGAGAGAGAGAGAGAGAGAGAGAGAGAGACCTTGTATGCGTTTGAGAGGGAGAGATGATACACTTACATGTGTATATATATGTTTAATATATTATATATATACATATATTATATGTATATAAACATATTATATATACAATGTCATATTATACACATATTATATGTATATACACATATTATACATACAATGTCATATTATACACATATTATACACAGAATATCATATTATAAAATAGCGTGTACATTCTGTTTATAGTAAAGGTAGCGCGTACACGCTGTTTATAGGGAAACAAGCACATACGCACTGCTTACACTATAAGTACCCCGTACGCGCTTTTTAAACCATAAGTACCCCGTACGTGCTTTTGACTGTTTAGGCTTGGAAATTGGCCTGGATGACAAAGCTATGGATTGGAAGTTTGATTTCCCTCCATTTCTCTCATTTTTGACGTGTTTTATTTTATCAACTTGGTTTATCGACTTTGTCATCATCAGGTTTACACTTCATAAAGTGGGTATTTCTAAAATTGCCACCATATTTTCACCCATCTTTTGAGCTTTCTAACCATATAATTTGTTTTCAATTTGAACAACAACAACATATTATTATTGAATTTCTTTTACTAGTGTCTCCATAGTTCTCACAGACATAGGTGCACCATTTTTTGAATAACTTTTGATATACTTATCCAAATTTAAAAAACTTTATACATTGTTGTAGCGCACTTTATTCTTTACAATTTAAAAAAAAAAAATTGTATTTTCGATTTGTTTAGTGCAACTTATGCTTTGTGCACAAACAGGTACCTAATTTTCAGGATGTGCTCGATTGGAAAAATCATTAAAAAAAAAAAATACTCAACAAAAAATTACAAAAAAACACACATCTTCTAGTGCCCACTCTTAACTATCTTTATGCCAAAGGATTTGTCAAAATACTAAATCTAACTATGAATTTTTTGATGCGCACGTCAGACACTATGTTATGTTTTTCAGAAAAAATCAGGGTCAGTTTTTCGTGTGAGAAGGATTTGACCCCCTTAATCTTATCCAATTTTGAAAACGTTTAGTAGTTTGGAAACTAGATTTAGAGTAATACAATATTTGTTCTTTGATTATCTTCATATCTTGAGTGGATGACTTTCAAATTTTGCCTCCAAGTTCAGGTTCACCTGATTTCAGAAAAAAAAAAAAAAAAAAAGAGTGTCCACTTATACCCCCCTTTTTGACCACCATCTTTGTGCACTTACCCTAGAGGCAAAGAGATGGGTGAAGAATTGGCATACGGTTTTGAGGTGGAGTACAAGCAGTTGTTGTTCTGATGGCTACAATGTTTGTGATATTGTGAACAACTCTTTCAATGTTTGTATTTGGATTTGACTATTGTTGTGAGCAATTCCTTCAACATTTAAATGTTTCAATGTTTCTATCTGATACCATAACTTAAAGTCTTACATAGACTATACTTTAGCAAAAAGTCATTTAATCTACAGCTATGAACAATTCCATCAACATTTGTATTTGTAAACCAAAAATCAGAAGCTGAAAGTAAATAGAGAAAATATATACTAAATCCATAATGATGAAAACTAAAAGTCTTAAATAGACTAGGATTAATGGAAAAGTTGTTTAATCTAATAATTTAGTATAATATTGAAAATTGTTAACTGAATTGATTCCTTGCAACCATTGTGCATTGTCATTCAGTTTTTATATAGTTTTTTAGAAGTACGTTCCTCTAGCATTAGTACAAACAAGGGAAAGAAAAGTGAAATTATATGTTCCCCAATATGCAGTACTTCAATATGGTAACGGTTATAGAAGTGAATCCAATAATTAACCGGAAGAGCTTGGCAAAGTTTGAAAACAATATCAGACAACAGTTTTGAATCTTTTTTCCGATTGGTCAATAACTGAGACGGAATGATGGAAATGAGGAGTGGACCGGGGAGAAGCAAAGGAATTTAGACAAGAAGGAAAATCTCAATGAACCTATCTTGTTACAATATAAATCAAATCCTCTATAACTGCTTTGGTTTTTAACGGATATTTATTGTGTGTTGTATGTTCTTTTGCCTTATTCTTTTGAAACTTTTTAGTCTGTTGCATTTGTTTTTAATCTTAAGTTAGTTTGACAAGTTGCATGACATAAAGGAGTGTATGCATCACAAGTCAGGCATTGAGGATGACCTTGAATGGTAAGTGTAATGGGCACGGGGAGGACTGAGGTGGCCAATAGACGCACAATGTGATTTCCTTTCCAAAATTTTAATTTGGTGATTAAATTGAAATTTAAATTGAAAGAGTTGGTTTTGAATTTCAAAATTTGAAACAGAGTGTAGATTGAATGCTCTGATTACTTGAAATTTCTTATTCTCCCAACAACATATTTCAAACTTCATCTACCAATGTATTGAACTACGAACTTTTATACTGTTATTGCCCACTTTCTAATAGCATAGAAACATTTTTTAAAGCAAATAGCTTTTAGTGTATGGCAATTATAGTTGCATTCGTTTGTTGTAAGTCCAAAACACATTGCGACCATATTTTCATATTAATATCTTGATCTATTACCAAAGATGATAAGGGAAAACATGTGATACAAGTGAAGCAAGCCATGAATACAACTTTTATTTTCCCCATCTGAGTGCCAACACCGAGGCAATCAGAATACAAAGCTTTCACTACCCTAATCTATGCATAAATTTACCATACCTCTCCTATTTGTTGTATGCATTGACTTATTATGCTTCTATTTGCTTTATGCTCCTATTTTCTTTGTGGTTATTTTATTATGTTGTGATCCACTTCCTAGATTTGTGTCTAGACTCTATGGATCTTTGGTAGTCTTGACAGAAGCCTGAACCACAAAACACCAAACCAAAGTTTTAGAATAATAGTGCTTAGCTATATCATCAAAATCATTTGGTAATGCTAATTTCATCAAACAACATAATAAAAGATTATCTAAAGAAAAAATAATGATATAGAAGTTCCACAATTGTATCACACACTTAAATTGCAGGTATGTTGTGGTCAATTTCTCAATTATTTATGAGAGATGGACTATAATGAAGATAATGATCCATAGATTTATTTTTTATTTTTAATTAATAATTATTAAGATTTCAAATCTCAACTCGCCCCTTAAGGATACCACTGGCGCAACAACAAAAATAAAGATTTCAAATCTAAAAGCTTACTTTTTTCAAGAAAAAATATTTATTAGTATATATATTTCATCAAAAAAAAAGAAAATATCCATCCAATCTACTTTATCATGTTGTGAACCACTTCTGGTATTGGTGCGTGGATTCTTTGGCTTTTTGGTAGCCTTAACAACATCATGAACTTCAAAACACCAGACTAACATTTTAGAATAACAATAGTTGTATCATCAAAACCATTTGACTATGTTGAATTCATCAAACATAATACAAGACTATGTATAATTAAAACTTGTCAATTGTATCACTCACATAAACTATAGGTATGTTGTGTTCAAATTGTCAATTGTTACTGAAAGGTTGATTGTAATGATGATAATGACGAATTTATTTTTTTTAAATTAATATTTTAAATCTAATTTTTTGTATAAACAAGTTGAGACTCTTTCAAAAACCACTCTTTTACCTCAATTTAAAAAAAAACCATTAGCAAAAGTCTGATACTACACTACAAAACACATAGCAAGAGAAAAATAGTGCATGACTTATTATGCCGGGGCACCAATACTTATATTTGAATAAACTTGTATGGCTCCTCTCATGATAGCAACATATCTCTCTCCTCTCATAATAGCTTTCTCCACCTAGTTCACATATTCTAAGAGATGACAGAGAAAATCAAATTATTGGTCTTAGAAAACCAAACAAACAACATTACAAAATAAGATAAATTATAGCAAAGGATGAAATGAAGTGGTTGTATCCAAGTTGATTTTCATGTGTTTGACAAATACGTTGTAGCCAACATAGTGTTGTACGCATAGAAATTTGTTTGTACTAATTACGAACTGCTAAACATTTCACCAAAATAAGGATTCTGACTATCTCAATACATCTTCACTTTATTTACTATTAATATAATTAAAATTAATAATATATTAGTAATAAACATTTCAGATTTAGATGATTTCGACTCACGACAGAATGAGAGTATGTTTTCAGTATATGGAATGAAGGGTTTATTGGAGAAAAGCATTTTAGTGTAAGGTTGAAAGAGATTTGGAGGCATGGTTTTTCAGATTTGAAGTTCTATGAAAGAATGGTTAAGAAGAATATTTTTTTTATAAATTTAGTGTGAAGGACTGCTTCTAGGGTTCAAAGTTCTCCAGATATCTATTGTCATGTATTTTTTTTTGTCGAGTGCTTGGTCTTGTACTATTTAATATTTTTTTTGGTGGTACCTACTGCTTTTCAATATTTGTGTTGTTGATTCTTGTAACAATTTCACCATTATTTGTTAGACTAAATTTAATTGATCTTATCTTTGCAAAAAATGTTTGTTAAATCCTTTCAAAACTCTATCAATGTTTAATAATATTAAATATAGTTAAATAATAATAAAAATAAAAGATAGGATATTAGAGCTGTCTAGAAATGACTCCTCGCAATAGATCTCACATTACAGATTGTTAAAACATGAAACAAAAACTTTAGTCTTGTTTCTGAAACAAATTCTTAGTATAGATTTATTTTTAGTCAATAAAGACAGAAATGGAATATCTAGGAAATCTTATTGATTTTATGGAAAATCTATATTATAATATGTGAAAGAATCCCCATTCTTCAGAAGCCTTGGCCATTTTTCCGATCTCTTCTTCTCTATGGTGTTCTTGTGCAATCTCACACATATCAATGACAATATTATTTTTCTGAGTCAAATAGATCAAATGCAAATTCAATGATTGCTCGTCTCTCTTCATCACTTTTCACATATCTATCTGGAACTTATTGAAGGTACGTTTTAGCCAATTCTTCAGCACTCTCAACTAGAATAAGAGATCTTCTCCAGTTGGGTGACTTGTTGAAATCAATTGAAACCATTATACCTCTCTTTTTCAAAGCTGATAAAATATTCAACCTAAGAAATTAGTGTGTATCTTGAAGATACAAGAAACACCTTTTGTAGAAACAAAGATTTGCTAGTATATTGATAGCAAGTTAGGTGGGCAAAGTTGAAATTTAAACACATACCATATAGTTTAGACACCACAAATTAAATATTTAATTATCGCATGCTCTGTTTAAACAATGCTCAAAATTTCTTACTTACGACATTCTTGAAGATATCATTGGGATTTGTTACATGCATGCAAATGCTTAAGCTTTAGGTAAGCAAATAATTGTTAGTGCTTGCAATATTCTTGTTAGGTCTTGTAGTTGGACACATTATCTAGGTTGGACATCCTACCGCGCCAGGGATCAATGGGGATCCCAACTCCCCATCTCACAAGTCCTTTATTGGCTCATAGGAATCACAATATTGGAATGCTAGACCTTATAGCTGACAACTTATCACCGATTTAGATAGACATTAAATATTTAGTTTAGACACCACAAATTAAATATTTAATTATCGCATGCTCTGTTTAAACAATGCTCAAAATTTCTTACTTACGACATTCTTGAAGATATCATTGGGATTTGTTACATGCATGCAAATGCTTAAGCTTTAGGTAAGCAAATAATTGTTAGTGCTTGCAATATTCTTGTTAGGTCTTGTAGTTGGACACATTATCTGGGTTGGACATCCTACCGCGCCAGGGATCAATGGGGATCCCAATTCCCCATCTCACAAGTCCTTTATTGGCTCATAGGAATCACAATATTGGAATGCTAGCCCTTATAGCTGACAACTTATCACCGATTCAGATAGACATTAAAGAAGGAAGCGCCCCCATTTCAGGGGAGCAGGCTCCTTTGACAACTATTCTAACAGAAACAAAAGAGACTACAGGTTCAACACAACAACCAAACTTGGAGGCCTCTCTATTCAAGGCGATCCAACGATTAAAATCACCATACCCAAAACAAGCCATGCACACTTGGATCTATCTCTGCGACCCTTTTCTATATAGTTGTTTCGTGGGGAAAATGACAAAATAGAGAAAGCAAACCAATGTTTAAATCGAATATTTCATTGATTTAGAAAATAAAACCCTACTTGCAAGAACAACAAAGAAATGAAACACAAAGAAACCCAACAACCGACAAATCTACAAGGTAGGGTTTCAAGCAAACATACGAATCTCCAAAAGTGCCCATGTTCCCCTGATGTACGGCTCTGCTCAAAGTTGGAAGAATCACTTTGTGAAAATTTTTGTTTTTTGTCACTCTTAACCCAGACTTCTCTTTTTATCTCTTGCATTCGTTGTTTCTCCTCATGGCGATGGATAAAGGGGCTAAAATAGTTCACCCTAAATCCGATTTCCGTTAACAAAATGCCAACATGCTAGAATACTTAGAGTTCAAAAACACCACCAAACCAAAATAAAAAGAAACCCAATAACCTACAATCTTCGGGATAGGGTTTGAAGCAGGCATACCTGACAGTCTGCATAGATACATTCTCCAACAAACAACCACACAACCCTTGAACGTGGCAAAACATCTAGGGTTTGAGTTGCTTATGATTGAACTACTTGTCGCCAGGAAGACACACCCAAGCAAGTAGGACGACAAATTTCAGGTAGTAACTAAAGAATTTGCACAATCACATAATTTCTTTCACTGAACCCTAAGATATTAACAAACACCACCAATCGACATAAATGTCACTGTCAAACTGTTGGAGTCGTACAGTTTCACTGCTAGATAATAAATGATAAAACACATAAAATCAAGTGACTACCCAAACAAAAACATGTCATTCTCTGAAAATGAAGAGTGGTCGGAAAGATGTCGGAAGTCCGATAATTACCAGAACACTGACACTTTGATGGACAAAAGCCCAAACAGAGAACCTATCAGCTAAATATAATATTCTATCAATTATTAAACCATTCTTCAAAAAAAAAGAGAGACATTGGTATACAAAATCTACCGTTACAATTAAATACTATTCCAATAAGTATACCAGCGTCCTCCTCACATGTTTGAAGAATATTAAAAAAAACACGCGGTATGTGGCGTTTGACCGCTTTGTGGACAGGTGAGATGTCGACATCCAAGAAACTACATTTTAAGTAGCCTCGGAACTGCACCCACACTTATGGAATACAACTCCTCTTTCATAATCCGCACACCTACGCCAGCTGTTGCATAATGTACACAGCTATGCTACCTGTACTCAACACTACACTCTTCCAGCTGGATCTCCGAGTGCAACAAATCCCAAAACCTTTACTCGCTGTAAATACAAAGCGCGCACTAACTCATCCACTTTAACAACTCTAGGTGAAATTTCTTGCTACTTTCCATTTCTTACCTGACCCTGCCTATGTATATAAATTCCATCGATTTCCTTCTGCAATCCAACATTCACATCATCTTTACCTCTATCAATACTCATACGGTTTGCATTCTTGTCTTCAGTTTCAATGGACCTCATTCTATGTGCTCTCCTCTTAAGCCTTGCACTTGCATTCTCCCACCTTGTCTCTGCAAATTTTTACAATGACTTCGATATCACATGGGGAAATGATCAGGCTAAGATACTTGACAATGGCCAACGCTTGCAGCTTACTCTCGATCAGTCCTCAGGTATTTATCTCATATGTTTACTGCATATATATATATATATGATTTTTACGGTATGTTGAATGGATCCTTATCTCCTCTGCCTCTGCTGTATGAAAACAGGTTCAGGGTTCCAATCCAAGAATGAATATCTATTTGGCAAGATTGATATGCAAATCAAGCTGGTGCCTGGTAACTCCGCCGGTACTGTTACTGCATACTATGGAAGTTTGCCCCTTCGATTCACTCTGCACTCCTGAAATGAGTAGTGGGTAGTACTAGTAGTATTGTTGTGGGAAGTTGAGTATGGTCTAATAAAATGGTGATGATCTGCTGCAGCTCTCGTCACAAGGGGATAAACACAATGAAATAGACTTCGAGTTCCTGGGAAATCTGTCTGGAGATCCCTATATTATGCACACCAATGTTTTCTCACAAGGAAAAGGCGGTCGGGAGCAGCAATTCTACCTTTGGTTCGACCCAACAGCAGACTTCCACACTTACTCCCTGCTCTGGAATCCCCAACAAATTATGTAAGTAACGTTAATATAATCCCTGCAACTTCAAATCAGCTATTGAATGTCCTCTCGGGCCTGGCCCTCTACTTTTAAGATCATTTTTGTAGTTGATAATGTGTATTTCTGATATTGTGCAGGTTTTCTGTGGATGGAACTCCAGTGAGAGTGTTCAAGAACAGCGAAGATTTGGGCGTTGCATATCCGAAGAATCAAGCGATGAGAATATACTCAAGCCTGTGGAACGCAGACAATTGGGCAACCAGAGGCGGTGCAGTGAAGATCGACTGGAGCAAATCTCCATTTGTGGCATCTTATGGAAATTTCAAAGCAGAGACATGCTCTGCCTCCTCTGATTGCTCTGTGAATTCATGGTATGGTGCAGAGGCGTTGGAGTCGAGTGAGCAGCAGAAACTTGAATGGGTGCGCGAAAACTACATGATTTACAATTACTGTTCGGACAGTAAAAGGTTTCCACAGGGCTTCCCTGCTGAATGCACTCGCTAGGCATTCGACTGAGTTCGAAGGATTGAGATACAACTAGTTTCACCAAATCCATTAATTCAATTCTTTTATTCATTCATTTTTTGTAGCGATTTTCAAGCCCAAGAGGCTATACTTGTAACTATTAGATCCCGGTCAATTGAATATGTATCTCAATATTCATTTTTTAGCATTTCCAAAGAGTTTCAAATTTCTTTCAACCGTGCTTTTTTATACCTGTAGTTAGTAATGATCTTTTCCTTTTAACTTTAATTTTAAGTCATCAAAAGAACAATCACCCTAAGTTTTGAACGGTTCTTTTTTAAGTGTGCTTTTGGACAGTTCAGCAAAGTGTAACTATTATATCTACATCTTTGATACTCATACTCTTGTTTACGATAAAATTTCGGTGAACATTCAATAAGCTAATTAGGAGATAGCTTAGGAGATTGAGATGCACAAAGGATCCAAAACTATTTGGATTCTCTCTTCTACTATTACCTACTTAAAAAGAACACACAATTCATAATTCATTAGAAGTTTTTAATTTTTAATGTTAAGATTTTTAGTGTAAATAAGATATGATATATAAAGATTTCTAATCTCATTTATTAGAGGAAAATTGTCAATTTAAAATAGAATTTTTTAATGCGATATGTGTTAGGTAATAGTTCAATAACATTCATATTGGACAAGAGTTAATGAAATGTCATTTTACATATATGTGTACAATATATGTTATGTGCACATATACATATATGTCAACAAGTATATGTGCATATGTATGTGTGTATGTGTTCATAGATTTCAATTAAGTCAAAATTGAAAAAAATAACAAAATTTTCATATAATGTGATTAGTTTTCATGAGAAGATGTTCGTTCGATCAAAAGCTATGATAGAAGGCAATTTAAAATCTTTTTGACGTTTAGTTTCGCATAATCAAGCTCTAATTTGATTGTTTAATTTCTTGGTTGGGTAATTGAAGAATTTGTATTTAATCTCCAACCTTTTAATTGTTATTGTTAATTATCAAATTCTATTTCAAAAAAATCAAATAAAAGTTTCAGTTATTAAAAGAAAGCGGGGAATAGATGAGTGTCAACTAATTTGGTGAAATATCACATAAGATAGTGTTGCCAATCCAAAATAATCGTGAAAACATAAAGTTTTTAAAAGAATAAAGAATGCTATTAGAAGAGAAGTTTTTAATGCTAGATTCAAGTGTGAATAAGATACGACATTGTGAGGATTTGTAATGCCATTTATTGGAGGAAAACGTAGATTTAAAATACATATTTTTAATGCATATGTGTTGGGGAATAGTTTCTATTCAATAGCACTTATATTGGAATGTCAGTGGAAGATCCCAAAAGAGGGAAATAAAAAGTGAGGTCTCCTTCTATAACACCTTGTAAGGTTATTATTGGATGTTTAAAAACACGTGTAGAGAGAAGTGTTCAGCCAAGCTAGAGGATGGTGATGTGAGAAGAATATAATTGTTGTATCTTGCATCCAAACATTATTTTGTTCTTTCCTTGACAAAGTGGGGTGGAGGGATGGGGGGGGGAGTTCCCCACTCCCCATATTTTTTATTCCCCTTTCTTGTTTGTTCTTGTCTTGGTCCTTTTTGGTTTTTGTTTTCTTAATCTTGTTGTTTGTTTCTTTTTTAATATTTGGTGTTCATCGTTTTGATATGTCAAATGCATTAGCCCCAATCCTCAATCTCTCTCTTCACCTCATTAGCCTTGTCATTGTGAGCATCATTGTTCTTCATTTTAACATGCTAAAGACAAAAACCCTAATCCCTAATTTAGTCAATGATGATGATGATGATGATGATGATGATGATGATGATGATGATGATGAACACACATGAACACACATGCGCACACACATACACATACACATACACATACACATACACATACACATACACATACACATACACATACACATACACATACACAAATCACAAACACCAAAACAAACTTTAAAAACATATATAAGAAGTTGGTAGAGTTGAAATCTATATACTAAAGTTGAAAGTTGTGGGCTAAGTTAAAATGCACAATCACAAAGATTGTTTCTACAATTGTAGAAGTGAACTAAACAAACTTATAATAATCCTCTAGATTCTAAGGCATTCATTTGATTAAGCTTAATTTTTCTTCACATGAACGAATCACCTCTAAACATCCATCACAACATACCTACATTAAATTTTCAAATAAATACACTTATTTATTTTCATATATTCATTTTAATATATCTAAATTAATTAATTTAATTAATCTAAAGTGTTATTTATTTTCCCTTTGTTGTCTTGAAGGACATTGACATGATATAGATCTCAATTAGATTTGTCGTCTTTAAAGACATTGACATGAAAGTTTTTATTGACATTCATGAAACCAACCAATCTATAGAAATCAAAGATTGAAATTGAAACCATCCAAAACACATGACAACCCCACCATTGATTTCTTGTTGATTTCTAACTTTTTGTTGATTTTACTTCTTCTATTGTAAATTTTGTCACATAACTTTATCAAGTTTTTCCATCTTTTCTCCTATTCAAACTAAATCATTAAAAAGCTAACTTATAACATATTTATATAATTATACCGAATATTCTCATATATCTTACATTCCATAATGTAATGTCAATCTACCTCCATGCAGACACATCCTTTCCATCGACCCCTCAACAAATTAAGGAATTGAATTCATGGTCATTGGGAAAGCTCATCTACCACCCCCACACAATTCGCAGCTAAACAAAACACGACAACACTAGGTACAATCAAATAACAACAAATGCAGATTTCTCTCAGTACAAACAAAAGGTACAATCAAATAACAACAAATGCAGATTTCTCTCAGTACAAACAAATTACAAACTCTCCGAACAGGGATTTAATGACATTTAGCCTCTCATTACACTACTTCGGGAGCTCCGGAAAACAGGAGCTCTTCGTTTTCTCTTTTACTCTTTTTTTTCTGCAGGTCAACGGATCGATCCTCGGGGCTGCCGGCAGTTGCAGCAGAAAATAAAAGATAATGGCTCTGATAAAGGCAATTCTGAAGTTCCAGTCCACGACTTCAGACATCAACAATTGCATGCGCTAATAATAATACTTCTTCTTCTTTTTCTCCATTGTTAAATTTTTCATCTGCAGCTAGCATTGAGGCAGAGAAAGCCGTCACAAATGGCCCAAGATATGACTGGACAAGGCCACAGATTCAGTCGGTTTATGATTCTCCCCTCATGGACCTGCTTTTCCATGGAGTAAGTTTTTCTTATCGTTTCGTTTTTACCATTTCAGCCCGCATGTGCATCAGGCACATTGGATTAGTATTTAATGCTATTAGGTTATCAAGCTCAATCTTAAAGTTTAAATGTTGTTTCAGTTTTCCTTGATACTCGAATCTGTTTACCTACACCAAAGTATCAAATGTCGTCGGTTCTAGAACCGGTTTTCTTGTAAATTGAAATTTACACCAAAATACCGTTCAATGTTTGGGTGAGACATTTAACGAGTTCTTTGATTAAGAGTGCTTCCACAGTCCATAATTCAACATTTCATCGGTATATAAGGGTTTTAGGTCATTGTCCTTAAGCTTAGAGTTCAAATTTCTCGTCATTTGTTCTCTGTTCTAGACTTGGGTTAGTTGTAAATGGAAATTTACACCAAAATAGCAACTGCTTGTAAATTTAACATACACTAAAACACCATACACCATGTTGGGGTGAAGCACTTGCAATTTTTTTATTTATTACGAATTTCAAGGTTTCCACAGTCCATCATTTACCATTTGGTTAGTATTCTAAGGTTATTAGGTTATTGTCCCTTATCTGAATGCTCCAATGTCATATCAGTTGCTGTTAGTAATCAAGTCAGTTTGATTGCAATTTTAAGATTTAGTCTAAAATGCATACAACAGTTGCATGAGGCACTTACAATTTTAAGAATAAGTTTTTGCTGTCCAAGTCTATAATTGAGGGCTATTAGGTTATCTTTCTTAATCCTAAAGCTGAAGTCACATATCAGTTGCCCAGTACTCCAATCGGTTTAGAATGCAAATTTACACCAGAATATTGGGCGAGGCACTTAGAATATTATGAATCAAGATTTTTGTGGCTTCCAAGGTCCATAACGTAACATCTTGTCAGTATTTAAGGTCATTAGGTTATTCTCCTTAATCTTAAAGTTTAGATGCCATATCAATTGTCCTCAGGACTCAAATTGGTTTAATTGCAATTGTAAGTTTACACCAAATGCCATTACTGTAGTGCTGGATGATGCACTTTTTAAAGCTCCCATAGTTTGTGATATGACATTTGATAAGTACGTTAAGGTTATAAAGTTTTTGTCCTTAATTATATATTTTAGATTTTCTCAGTCAGGCATAATATCATGTATATGGACACCACTGTTTATTGTCCTTAATCTTAAAGCTCAAATGTCATATCAATTTTCCTTGGTACTCGATTTTGTTTTGTAAATTTAGATTTACATCAAATACCAACCATGGTGTTTGGTTAGGTACTCACACTTTTTTGATTAAAGGTTTTAAGGCACCCACAGTTCATGCTTTAACATTCAATCAGTTTTTAGGGTTTTTAGGTAATCGTTCTTAATCTTAAAGCTTAAATGCCATACCAATTGCCCTTAGTACTTGAACCGGTTTACTTGGAAATAAAAATTTACACCTAAATAGTTAATAATAGTACTGTACCCCAGTATTGGGTGAGTCACTTAATTTTTTGATAAAAGTTTTTTGCTTTTATGGCTTCCAACATCCATAATTCAACATTTGGCCCGTAGTGAAGGTTACTATTCTGTTAGGTTATTGTACTCAATTTTTTTTTTTGGATAGATAATTGAAGATCTTTTTCAGGGATCCTCACCTTTAAGTGTACCTATGGCTTTAAAAGCCTTGACATGTGTTTGAGCTGCAATGCCGGAATCAAACTGTCAAATATTATACTATTTGATAGCTGAACTTAAAATGGTAGATATACTTTTACAACAAGATTATACAAAAGCGAATCCAAGCACAGACAAAGAAACTTCTTATGCACTAAAAACAAAACAAAACAAAACAAGAGGAGTCCATGATGAGGTGGGTCCTTAAGCCAACCATTTGTTTTCATTGAGGTCATCCTGGTGATTTCAGCCCAAGTTTGTGCTGGGCCCTGTTGCCACATCATCCTCAATGTCCATCGTCTGTTAATCCACCACCATATCTTCTTGTACATCATTGTGCTGATTAAGTATGCTTTGCCTCGACAACCTCTTCTTCAATAGTCTTTACCTTTGCCAGTACCACCTCTTGCTCATCTGTATTTGCCTGAGAGGATTTCTGTTTAAAGATCAATAAAAGGCTTCTTGCTTCAAAGGCCCACAAGGAGAGATTCACATTTCTTGTTCCATTTTGACCTTAAAAGTAAAGACACAGTACACTTTCCATGTCAGTTCTTGGGGTAGGATTTCCTTAGTCAACTTTTGCCTAGCTGGGGGCAGGGACACAGGTACTGGTACAGCTATTATTGGTTTTGTTATGCAAGAATTGGTGCCTTACTTTCACTCTGGTTGTTTAAAAACCAGATGATAGAGGGCACTATCAAACAAGAAGGCTGCCCTCATGAGCAATCATAATTTGTTTTAATTTATTGGATTTCATGAAGGCCATAGTGGGGTTCTTCAACGGTTTGAAATTTAAGGGTTGAAACCCTAGCCACGATGGCTTGCTCCCATGGCTGACTCTATTTTGTGTCCTCTCTAGTAAAGTTATCCTACATGAGGTCAAGGTCCTTCTAGTTCAATTGGTAGTATTCCTTCAGTAGTTCATCCATTGTCAAAAATACAAATCCTTATCAAGAATTTTGCTAGCCAAATTGAAAACATAGTCATCTCAATATGCCACGCTAGCCATGATGGTTTGCTCCCTTGGCACCCTCTACTTTGTGTTCTCTCTAGCGAAAAATAAACATTATTTTCCTAATTAAATAATTATGGAAAAATAGGGTTCGTGACACATCTATACCATGAAATGATGGTTGCATATTTAATAAATGTTATAAATATTAAATGGTGCAATTATTTGTCAATTCTACTTTTAACCACTAGGTAATATATATTAAATATCAGCTATAGTGAAAATTGTATAGGTATTTTGAGTAGGAGGATTAATTGTTCCTATGAAATTAATGGCCCATTTTTCAAATGGGGACACACTCAATATTAGTTGAAATTGTATTTCATCCTTTATAGTTGGATTACTAATTCTATACCAAATATAACATTTGTGTGTATATTTATTAGAATATCTAATTAAATTAGGACACCAAAATTTTGTTAATATAAACTTGGTGCAGTCATGGTTAGGAGGGACCTCAAAGATATCAATCTGGACTGTGCAACAGAAGTAAAACACAATGGAAACAAGATAAGATGATAGACGCACTGCATAACTATTTGAATTGTATCATGAAAACCAATTACAATTTATCGGTGACATGCGGGTTACAAGATTTGGATCCCTAGCCTGAACACATGCATATTCCAATTACAGTATTGGCCAACTCTGGACCTCTTAATCTCAAGATAGATCTTCTATTTCTAAAGACTTGATTCTACAAGCTATATTACATTGATTTATATGATCTAGAGGGATCCATGTTGGCCCAAGAAGAATCAAATGCCAATGAACAAAATGAAATGTGTAAAACCACCAGGTCAACCTCCACCAAAGAAAATCCTTTGAAGAATCCAAAGAATGAAGTGCAAACCAAAGGCAAGGTCAATCACATGCCAAGGAACGTTGGTACAATGAAGTAAAGCTCTACAAGCTACGGAAAGGATTTGCAAGATTCGCTAATAGCATAATAGGTCCAAACAGTTCTGATGTTCTAAGCTTAAAAACTGTCTCAAAATCCGAAAGCGATAACTTGTCGGAAAAAAATCCAAATGTCCTACAGACGTGGGGTAAGGGAGATAATCATGTCTAGAAGAAAAAACCAGCTCCGCAAGATCTAGTGAGCAAATACAAGAAAATGCAAAAAGAAATGTTGAAACTGCAAAACAGGAAACAAACTGAAAAAAAATGGTTTTGGCTGATGCAAGATTGCCAAGAACTAGGGATGCTCTTGCATCAAAACTTTGTTCTAGTGCCATCACAAAAAATATGTCCTCAAAAGATGCATTCATTATCTTATTTCAAGGCTTTCTCTTTTTCATGTTCCATATAATTGCTCTTCATGATCTCTCTCTCTCTCTCTCTCTCTCTCTCTCTCTCTCTCTCTCTCTCTCTCTCTCTCTCTCTCTCTCTCTCTCTCTCTCTCTCTCCACTCACACACACACACACACACACACACACACACATATTATTTTGTATGAGCTCCCCATAACATATAATTTTCCTTTATTTTGTATTTTGCTATGGAAAGTGCATGTCAAATGATGAACCTAGATAATAAAGAATTAGTAAGGTCCATTAGTTGATATGGATTCCTATGATATCCTTTGATTTTTTATTATCTATAGGTTACCCACATGTTTGTGTTCTATATACTTTAAGATACATGGTCATTCAAGAATTCACATGCACATAAGAGTGGAGGTAAAAGACAATAATGTGGTTTAGACACCTATAAGATTTTGCTTTACTTTTGTGTCTATTTCAAATGGTAGACTATATTAATACATGTATATATTAATAGATGACACAATGTTATTTATTATTGGGCTCATTCCCCTATCTTTTACCTATACATGTAACTCCTTAACTCTATGCAAGATTTACACTCTACATTAAGTTGAAACAGTGGGTTTGGGACTTCTATATATCCACTTATTTTTCTCTATGGGTTTGATCTTTTTAAATTTGAAGATTTTCTCTTTGAATTGGTTTACCTTTTTGTGCTATACCATTTAACTCGAAATATCGGCTTGGTATCTAAAATAACTTTGGAGGGATAACAATGCATTTCTAAGAGACATATTATCTTAGTTCAATTTGGAGAAAGATTAAGTAGAAGATAAAAATAATATACCCTGGCCATGTACATGCTCTAGAGTGATGTGATGCAAAACTAGGCCTGTTTAGGTACTTTAATCAAAATGTTTATAACATGTCTCTTTTATACATGTAAATGGTATTCAGTGTTATTTGATGATTTATAAAATAAGCGCAATTAAATATGTTTAAATACAAGTACATAATTGTTTACTCAAGTTATAGTGGGGAAAAGATAGGCAACATTCAGCCAAATTTTGAAATTGAATTTAAAAAAATTATGGGTCATATCCATGATTGATGGGTCAACTTCATCTTTTGGGAAATGTATTAGGACATAGATATAGTCAAATCAAATGGATAATAGAATGATAGGGAAATTTGTATGTATAGGCATAATAGATTCATAATGTAGAGTCTAGACAAATATTTTAGGATTTATGTGTTTATGTGGATAAGGTGGGAGATAAGTTAAAAGGAATTTGTGCAAATAGATGGGTAAAATCAAAATGTAAGAAACCCAAATTCACATAAGATTACATTGTTTGTCAATATGTAAATCTATTAAGGCATTATCTCAAAATGGAGATAAAAGTAAATCTAAATGGTAGGGTTATGTAAATTTCACAATTGCATTTTCCTCCTACTTTAAGGCATGTGTGAATTCTAGAATGATCACATGCATGTCAAAGAAATTACTACTCATAAACATACATGCAAATGAAATTTTAGACAAGAAAGGATATCACAAGGATCTTATAAACTAGTAGACCTAACTAAATGTCATTGTGTTGGTTAATTCTTTGATTGTAGGAAGCAAACACTAGGTTGTGCATTTAATTTGGCTTGATTAGGTGCAATTTCTTGGTGTTTAAAAAAACAATCAATTGTGTCACTATTGTCAAGACAAGTGAAATACATAATAACTATACTAGCAATATATGTCAAGTAATGTGACTTAAGAGAGTACCGACATATTTAAGGCAAGAACAAAATATGAAAATAGTTATTTATTGTGACAATAATTTTATAATTTCAATAAAAAAAAACCTAATTTCATAATTACACTAAACATATAAAAATCTAAAATCTGACATCATTTATCAAAAGTCTTTTTGAAAAAAGATAAATTGAACAGAAATTTTCTAGAATTAATGACTACCTCGCTAATTTATTTAGCAATGTGAGAATAGTAGTGAACGTGATCTTGGAACCTTTATCGTCATAATGAATTTTATGTTTCAGACCCTTAGAGCTTAGGTGATTATTCTTGGTATGTAACAGTTCCATTGATCATCATCGCGAGGCAATAAGGGAAGAAATTGACGTTATGTTACCTGTTTTTCCTCACTTTTAGCTGAAGAAATAAATTTGGCCTGGATTACTACGGAGGGACCCGACGTGGAAATGGTACTGTCTACCCAACCCCTACTATGCACCTGCATGCAATTATATGTCTATGTAAAATGTATTATATGCATAGGATGTGTAACATGTATTGTATGCATAGGATCCTATGATGCACGGCAAGCAGTTATATGTATATTCAACATGTATTGTATACATAAGATGTGTAACATGTATTGTATGCATAAGATGTCGGTGCATCGTAGGAACTGGATAAACATTGCCCACACGAACATCTCATTACATCAGGAGGGCAACATCCAAGACAATCATTTTGACTAGGCTTTCCAAATTATGAAATACACCTATTTTATATTGCACACAGCTAAGCCAGCCGTATGCAATGCGAGAAACACGCTCTTCTTCTTGCTAGAATTCCGCGTGGAGCGAAACTCGAGTACCATAAAATATAAATACAAAGCGCGCTCCAAATCATCCACTTCAACAACTCTCTGTGAAATTTCTCGCTACTTTCCATTGTTACCTGACCCTGTCTATATATAAATCTCATTTGAATTTCCTTATCACCATTCAACATTTCCATACCTCCATCACTATTACAACTACTACGTTTTCTACTCTTGTCCTGATATTCCAATGGATCTGTTACCATGTTTCCTCCTGGTAAGCCTTGTACTCTCCTCCTCCCACCTTGTTTCTGCAAATTTTTATAACGACTTTGACATCACATGGGGAAATGATCGTGCTAAGATACTCGACAATGGCCAACGCTTGCAGCTCACTCTCGATCAGTCCTCAGGTATATCATCTCATTTGCTTGCTAAGATATTCATCTCTTTTTCTTACTCCATATATATGATTTTAACAGTATGCCGATTCCTGAACCCCTCCTCTGCTGTACTAAAACAGGCTCAGGTTTCCAATCTAAGAATGAATATCTCTTTGGAAAAATCGATATGCAAATCAAGTTGGTGGCTGGTAACTCGGCCGGCACTGTCACTGCTTACTATGTGAGTTTCTCTCTTACTCTTCCATACATATTTCTATTGTAGTCCCCAAATCAGTAGTGGGCAGCAGCAGGGAATTGAGTATTTATTGTCTATGAGTACGGTGTCATAAAATGTTCATGGTCTGGTGCAGCTGTCCTCACAAGGGGATAAACACGACGAAATAGACTTCGATTTCCTGGGAAATCTATCTAGAGATCCCTATGTTATGCACACCAATGTTTTCTCACAAGGCAAAGGCAACCGTGAGCAGCAATTCTACCTCTGGTTCGACCCCACGGCAGACTTCCACACTTACTCCCTGCTCTGGAATCCCCAACAAATTATGTAAGTTAATGTTGTCCCTGCAACTTCAAATCAGCTACTGAATGTCCTCTTTTGCCTTGCCCTCCAGTTTTAACATCATTATTGTAGTTTAATGTGTATTTCTGATTCCCTGCTGGTTTTCTGTGGATGGAACTCCGGTGAGAGTGTTCAAGAACAGCGAGGATTTGGGCGTTGCATATCCGAAGAATCAAGCGATGAGAATATATTCAAGCCTGTGGAACGCAGATGATTGGGCAACCAGAGGCGGTGCAGTGAAGATCGACTGGACCAAATCCCCTTTTGTTGCCTCCTATGGAAATTTCAAAGCAGAGTCATGCTCCGCCTCTTCTGATTGCTCTGTGAATTCATGGTACGCTGCAGAGGCGTTGGAGGCGAGCGAGCAGGAGAAACTTGAATGGGTGCGGAAGAACTACATGATTTATGATTACTGTTCGGACAGTAAAAGGTTTCCACAGGGCTTTCCTGCTGAAGGCACTCGCCAGGCATCCAACTGATTTCAAAGAAGCAACCTACATAAATTCTTTTATTCCTCCATTTTTTGTACCGATTTACAAGCCCAAGAGGCTATACTTTAAACGATTGCGATCCCACCCAATTAATTATATATTTTAGAAAGACATTACATCCAACTGTTAGCATTTAAGGAGCTTCAATTTCTTCCGACTGAGGACCGCCTCCTGTGAAATTCTCTAATACCAAAATTAATACATAATAATTCAATAATCAAACTAGCAAAATTAAATGGGATGCAAAAATTATGCTAGACAAGACCAATCTCTTAATACACACAATTTGCTTCAATATAACTAGCGGTTGCACCTGGGTAAGGTGCAATGTGTACGGCCGATAGGAGTTTATATCAAGTCTATGTTGTTAAGATAGATCTCTCCTAACTAGGGTATTGATGGATTTGGAAGTCAACGCTAATTCCAATACCTTACCTTCTGCCATACTTTGTAAAGAATCCTCAAAGTCAAAGTTTTTGTATTTCAGCTAGATTAATGTTTGAGTTTAGAAAATAAAGATAAATTGTAAGGGTCATTTTGAGTCAGAACCAAGGGGCCTACAAATATCAAAGCTAAATCCTTTTTATTCAATTCATGTGGTCACTTTCTTGAGCTTCTTACCTTTAGTAGAATTGTAGAATTATTGGTTTCATGGAAAATAATTAATACTCTGCAGTTTCTTTTTTCTTAAGGAAGCGTTTTTGTTTGAATGCAAGCTTGTAATATTGTCTTTATATATTTTAAAGAAAAAATAGCAATAGCATTGGCTTTCTTTATTAGAATACTCTTAATATAATTAACAACCACACTGTGGTAATTCAAAGAAAAGCATATGGCTAGAAATTAAAAGTTTCTAAACAGAATAGCTTGAGAAGAAATGATAAAAAACCAAATCCCAAAATCTTTTATAGGTTTCATAGTTAAGGAATGTAAAGATATTCAAACACATCTTTTGGTGGAGACTTGTAACCAAATATATCAAGGTGTTTATTGAAAGTGAAAACAATAAGAATGTCCAAATCTAATGAGTATGGTTCTTTGAGAGTACATATACGTCTATGAGACAAGGGTGAGAAGCTAGACAGAATATAAGTTGCACAACAAAATTTCTGGTGAAAGTACTCTATTGGCTAGGCCCTAGGATATATATTATTGAGGAAAAAAATTCATTCATTTTAAAGAAAATATATCAAATCCTGGACAAGATTATGGCATCTACTTGAATCAATAAATCACGTGACACTGTATTAATGCATAAAATAGAGCACTATTGTTTTGCTCTATTTTCTCAATGCAATATGACTCAAAATAAGGGCATCTTGTAATGTACCTAAGCAGCTTACACAAGTGCAAGGCCTCCATTCCATTATAAACATGGCATCTTAACTTATAGAACCAAAAGAACATTGTCGACAAAGGAGATTATTCTAATGGTTAATATATCGCTAGAAACCCATATTTCTTTAGTTGATTGAAAGGTGAGTCAACAAGTATGCCTGAGCCATGCATTTGTATGTGGCCCACTTAAAACTAAAGTGTGTTCCATTTTGTCTTCAATTTAACTCTTGCAAATTGAATCGTAATTGTTATGAATATTGTATCATCTACCTTAATATTTATTAAACTTGGAAATTGTGTTACAATAGATGCATTGCTAGAAAGTATACTAATGAAAATGTCCTAGGATCCATATCTTGAGATGGTCAAGTGTTGTGTAGTTTTCAACTATTGTAACAAATTTATTTTATTTTTTGGTTTTGTCTCTCTTGGATAGGTCTTATTTTAAATTTACACCAACATTATTAGAGGTCTATAAGCTTTCTACATAATAATATTAAGGAAGGTGTGTTTATGAACCAATTATTTGAATTATTACTTGATATGAAAAATAAAACTGAGTCCTCGATTTTTTTGTCATATATCCATATCTAGTCATCTGAATCTGATCTCAGGGTTTTTAAAATACTAAATTAGACAAGTTATTGAAATTATATTTATTGATTGTAATGATTATTTTTATTGCAATTATTCATTTACATGTTCGATGTTGGACTAAGGGTTTATTGATGTGTTAATATTAGTGGGAAGAAATGCCACATTACTCTTGAAGGTGAATTTGTTGTTTTTCCTCATATCGTTTTAAGGGGAAAGATAGGGGAAAGATAGCTCACTTTATGTTGTAGAAGAGGAGTGAAGAAAAATGAACAAGTTTGGTCACTCAATACCCACCTAGCATTTTGTAGATTAGTAAGTAATAAATTTCTTTTAAAAAGAATAATTGCTTAGAGATAGAAGGATTTTAGAAAAGAGTAAAGTGAGACATGAAAAATAATGGCTAAAAATGCTTAATCAAACTATTTGAAATTTTGAAGTGCATACCAATAACTGAATGTATATAGCTAGCTAAGAAATTAGCCTTCAGTCCTCCTGCAAGTGTGTAAACAATGACACAAAGTGGGATTAGAAAGCTAGCAGCATATATATTTACTCCAGTCGAAGAATTTACAATAGTAGATCTGCCCAGTAGTATCATTGTTATCAGAATGATGTTTGTCGAAAAACAAAATGTGAGGAAGACCAAGTTTGCGGCAGATCCCCATCTATACATTACCAATGCAAGCTTCAATTAGATAGGCAATTCAAGTTACATGTTCATTTAAGTTAGTTGACAATATTATAATTCACCAATAGTTCACATACCTAGCACGTACAATCTCACAAACATTGTGTGCATATGAAGCCTTTCTTTTTATTTCAATAGCCATGATTTCAATCATCTTTCATTATGACAGAGGAGGATCTTAGTTATCTGGATGGATGTTGGTTTGAATACTCTTTTGGTGTTGGTTTTATCATCCTGTATTTAGGGTGGTTTGGAATGCATTTGGTGCCCTCTAAATATGTTGTTAATTACATTGTAGTTTATTACATCATGTTCCTTTGTTCTGGCTATGTGTTGGAAGATGCCTTGAGATGTTTACTTGGGTCTCACCTTGGTGTGTGGATATTTGCATGGAGTATTTTGCATTGGAATTGGTTATGTGGCCGACTAATTGATTATGTCTACATATTATCATTTTTAATGTCCTCTAGAGTATGTGTGAGCATTTGTGGATTGTCAAATCATTCATGGAATGCTAAATTATAATATGTTCTGGTTCCCTCTTTCTCTTAGAATGGACCAATCTAAGTATTTTAGGTAAGGGTGGCTTATTTTGTGTAATATTTCTTATTCTATTTTGGTTGAGCCTTAATTCGGATTTCAATGTTGCATCTCATATTTAAGATGTGTAGATGGATAAACTAAGTGTGGATGAGAAGTGAATTGTGTGATAATTGTATGTGAATGATTTACAAACAGATTTGAGTTTGTGGTGATGAGAAAGTCAAGTTGAGAAGAGATTTGAACTTCATATATTCTACAAGACATAATGTTGTGACAGTGAAGATTATTACATATGTTTTCCATGTTATTGATCACTAGAATATTGTCCAAGAACAATTTCATGATCAGGAGAATCCTTCTCAATTTTAGTTCAGCTATTTCAATCGTTGTTGATTGATAGTGGGTCCTTTGGTAGCAGTTTGTATTTTGTCTTGAAGAAGTGTTCTTCAGTTGTACAAGTCCTTCTTGTATCTTGCCTAAGGTAGTGCACCTTCATTATGCAAGTCCTTCAGGTGTTGGTACTCCTTGGTTTCAAGCCTAAAACGTTGTAAACATTGTTATCCATATTGTGAGTTATATTCTCCGTGGTTTTTCCCTGTTTGGGTTTTTCATGTAAATTTGGTTTTCATGTGTTATGTGTTTATGCTTGATGTGATAATGGTTAAAGTGTTGTTGAATAATTTGATTAATAGTTGTTGTTGAAGTTCCAGATCAATTCACCTTGCCCCCCTCAATCCTATTGCGTGTTCAACAAAAGGCCCTAGAAAGGATCAAAATAGTGATATAAGAATGACCTAGGACTAATAAAGAATAAATAAATTATTCAACAATCAAATATATGAAACCTAATGTAAAAAACCAAAGAAAAGGTGGATAGGGTGTGAAACATCTAAGATTAGGTAATGATAAGAAAAAACCCTAAAAGAAGTAAAGAAATGAATGATCATACATGAGAAACATAAAAATATAAAAAAATCTTGTATGCAAGGTAAGTAATTAGAAACATTAACCTTGAAACCCTAATGAAGGGGAAGAAACCTTAAGGGAAAATTCTTTGTCATGTTAAAAATATAAGGTTAAAAAAATTTAAATAAAATTAATAGATTTTCATTATAAACTCATTAAATATATGCAATCGATTAACAAATAGCAAACCTAGTTAATTTAGAGGTGGAGCTAATAATAGAATTAAAATAAACATGATCTACTTAAATAGGGGTATAAGTGTACATAGCTCCAATATTTATGATGGATAAATAATATTGTTGTTGTTATGGAATGTTTCACCTATGATGTAAATATTTCTCTCTTTCCCGATAAATAAATTATTATTCTATAAATTTGATCAAAATTTACAGCTATTATATCAAATATTATAGTAGATAAAAGTGCATATCGTGCACTAAAAAGACATCTTATTTCATGCCACTTTGTGTTGATGTCATGGATATATGGTATCAATGTTCAATTGACTTCAAAAAGTGCACTATTTGACCTAAATTTGTAGTCATCTCTAGATTTGTTTTATGTCTTCAATTATAAAACAAAATTGATCAATTTTTATAACATTTTACCATACTATACTAGGTCATGTATACACTACTATCACTTCTATAAAACCATATTTGATCCAAATTTCTCACTTCTCATACTAAATTTTCAAGAATATGATCACAATCAATTGACATTGAAACTGTTTATATTAATATCTAAACCTTAAAAACATCTGAAATCATTTTTTTCATTCAAAATTAACATCATAATACATCTCACAGTAAACTATAATTACTTCAATTTAAAAAATCTTAATCTCGATTACATCAACATTTTGCATTCTCTCCTGGACATGTTTTAACTTCTTTACTATAGGATGTTTTTATTAGCTTACAAATGGTTTCAAACCATTAGACCCGTCGATGGAATGGTTGCTTCCACTATCAATTGTTACCTGCCTAAGTGAGATGATATTTTGACGATCCAGCTTTGTAGAAAGTGCTGAGACGATGAGGGCTCCAGTTTTTAGTAGCCTCAAAAACTGCAAGAAACAAACTATTTTATAATGCTCACAGCCTGGCCAGCTGTACGCGGAACACGCTCTTCTAGCTGTACCTTCAAGTGCCAATCTGCCACATGCAATCTTCGTTTCTTTTTGCTAACACCAAATCTACCGTCACTATTATAATACACAGGCGTTCTCCGACCCATCAACTTTCCTGTTACTTTCCCTTCTTTCCTCTTTTCCTTAGCTGAGACTGCTTCATACCTATTTATATCTATCCCAGGGATCTTCATCAGCCATCATTCTACGCTTTACTCATTATTAATATGGAAACATCCAGCGCTGATCACAGAAATCCCTGATTCTCCGGAGCTGTTTCCATTTTCTGCAGATCGCTCTGTTCTCTTTGAGCTGTTTCTATTTTCTGCATTCTATTCTCATCTGTTTCTATTCTTTGTAACGATGGTTATTTAAAACCTCTTGACCCAATGTTCTGAATATAGTAGAATACGTAAAGTATTTTCTGTCTTCACATCTCTTATCTCAACGGAAGTATACACTTGATCTTCTCAAGAAGACAAAGATGGACGGTGCAAAACCGGTTCGCACTCCTATTTGCAGCTAAGAAAAGTTGTCTAAATTCATCGGCTCTGCCTTCAGCGATCCAACTCTATACAAGAGTGTTGTTGGTGCTCTTCAGTATCTCACCCTTACGAGACCAGATATTGCCTTCGCTGTCAATAAGGTATGCCAATTTATGCAACAGCCCACTGATGATCATTGGAATGCTGTCAAGCGTATCCTGCGGTACCTAAAGGAAACTCTCTCTTATGGACTGCAACTCAGCAAGTCTAGCCCTCTCACTCTTAATGCCTTTTCTGACTCAGATTGGGCTGGCTGCCCCGATGACCGTCGTTCTACTAGCGGTTACTGCATCTTCGTTGGCCCAAATCTGATTTCATGGAGTGCTCGAAAACAAAAGACTGTCTCAAGGTCTAGTACTGAAGCTGAATATAGACGAGCTGCCATAGCCACTGCTGAGCTAATTTGGATTCAATCCCTCCTCTCTGAACTTGGATATTCTCCCCCTACTCCCCCTATTCTATGGTGTGACAATCTTGGTGCTACGTACCTCACGGCTAATTCAGTCTTTCATGCACGGACTAAGCACATTGAGATTGATTATCATTTCGTTCGTGAGAAAGTTGCTAAAAGAAGAGCCAAAGAATCTCACTCCCCCATATTCACCACTAACAAAAAATTGAAAAACTAAAACTAGGCCAAGACTAAAAATGGCCACATTTTTCAGCCAAAAGAGAAAACACAAAAACCCTTTCACAAAAATAGAGACAACACCACCCGAATAAAATAAACAAAGAAAAACAGGGGGCAAATATCTCCT